>NC_057808.1:238757345-238758214 GCF_018294505.1 Triticum aestivum | reverse complement strand
AACACTCTTGAGAAACACATTCAAAAAATGTTGAACAAGTAGGTGAAAGATGTTGAGTAAGTATTAAATAAATGTTGAACAAGTATTTGAAAAAATATTGAACATGTATTTTTTTTGAATAAGTACTAAAAATGTTGAACAAGTTTTCGACAAATGTTGAATAAGGAGTAAAAATTGTAGAATGAGTTTATGAAAAATATTGAACAATTATTAAAAAATATTGAGTAAGTATTAAAAATGTTTAACAAATATTTGAAAATGTTAAATAATTATTTGAAAATGTTGAATAAGTATTAAAAAAACATGTATTTGAAAAATGTAGAATAAGTATTAGAATGTTGAACAAATATTTATAAAATGTTGAATAAGCGTTCGGACAATGTTGAACATGTATACAAAAAATGTTGATCACTTTATTAAAAAGATGTTTTGACATATACGAAAATCTAGAATGAAAAGGAAAACAAACATAAGAAAAAAAAGTTGGATAAAAATTGTTAGATGTGTATTTGAAAAATATTGTTGACATATTTTTTATAATAATAACAAAAGAGTAAAGAAAACCGAAAATATAAACAAAATAGACAAAAACAAAGAAACAAAATGCAAAAAAGAATGAAAAAAAGGAGAAGAAGAAATAAAAATGAATCAAAATAAAAGAAAGAAAAAGGAGAATAAAGAAAGCCAAAGAAAACAGAAAGACAAAATAAAAAAAATATTGGAAAACTGCGAAAGAAACGAAAAATAAAATCCGGCTCAAATGGATTAAAGAAGTTCGCACCCCTGTGCTAAACTTACATCATGAGTTGTTTCCAGCTTCCTGTGGCCATATGTGAAACTTTTTGTCTAACTGTGGCTAATGTGTGGTG
>NC_057808.1:238754374-238757056 GCF_018294505.1 Triticum aestivum | reverse complement strand
CCATGGGTGAGGAATAGTTATTCTTCACCCCCTCTATTTTAACATCAATGCACCGTAATTTTACGTTTCGTAAATTTTTGTCTTATTTCATATGTAATAAGAGAACGTAAAAAAAAATCACCGTAAAAAATATTTTATGTTACGTAAATATAGTCGTAAAAATATAGTGTAAAATATACACAAAATGCAATCTTTCTGGTTATTTTTATGCCAAATTTTACGTAGTGAATCGACATGAATGTAACTATTTGTATTCCATATGTAATTTATTTATGAAACGATCGTAAGATTATCTCGGGTGAAGAATAACTTATTCTGCACCCGAGGTAATCTTACGATCACTTCATAATTAAATTACATTTGGAATTCAAATAGTTACATTCCTATTGATTCACTACGTAAAATTTGGTTTAAGAAAATAAAAATATAGGTCATAAGACAAGAAAATTTGAAGTTTATGTAAATTTTACACTATGTTTTTACGTTTGTAATTATACATAACATAAAATATTTTTTACGATGAATATATATTTTCTTACGGTCTTTTTTACGTCAGAAATAAGACAAAACTTACGGAACGTAAAATTATAGTGCATTGGTGGTAAAATAGATGGGGGGGTGAAGAATAACTATTCCTCATCCAGGGTGACGAGAATAAGACTCTTAATGGTGTTATTAGAATAGACCCACCCTATATATCACCCAGGGTGGGTCTATTCTAATGTAGCGACCAGACCTCAAATGGTCTGTGCTGCTGTGCACCAGTGTCATCCCTGGATCAGTAATACTGACACGCACAGTACAAATGGAGGATTTATAACAGAGTGGCAATCACACACTTATTTACATCGAATATCTCCGAAGAGATTAAGTATGATAAGCATGGCTTAAGGCCATCTAATAACGATAACAGCGGAAGACTTGGAAGATAAGTGAGTCCATCAACTCCAGCGGCATCACTGAGTATAAGACCACGACCTAAGGCATCTTACTCGTCGTCTGAAAAGTCTGCAACATGAAACGTTGCAGCCCGAAAACGGGTCAGCACATAGAATATGCTGGCAATGTAACACATAGAGAATAATGAATAACAATGCTATACTACATGCATATATGGCTGGTGGAAAGCTCTATGGTTACAGTTTTTGCGAAAAGCCAATTTTATCCTACTTCACAGGAATAAATTTTATTTAACTATCATGGTGGTTGTGAAACATTGAGATGGTTGACAGCATCTCAATCCCAATTAGAAGTCATCAATAACCCAACAAAATTAATTAGAAGTAACATAGTGTTGGGATTCACATGATAATCCAAGTACCAGATACTCAAGTTGTCCATAACCGGGGACACGGCTAACCATGATTAGTTTGTACACTCTGCAGAGGTTTGTGCACTTTTCCCCACAAGACTTGATCTCCTCCGTTGGATTACTCGCACTACATGGTGTTTGAGTAACGGATGACCAAGACACAGTCTTTCAGAAGTGTTTGCACCTTACGTATGGGTAGATAGTTACACCTACTTTCCCCTACATCTGCTAGTCTACCACTGTAAGAGTTCACACAACTTAGTCAACTATGCTAGAGCCCATAATAGCTTGCGGCTGCACACAGAAGTTTCTAGCATGAATAATCTCATGATCCTCTTGAACCTGGGTGGCGGTCCAAAAGAAAAACAGGCAATCCTGGAATACCCAGGTACCTCAATCCACCCAGATGTGAGTTTAAATTGCCACCTTAAGTAAACCATTAATTAACAATCTCACATCTGTCATGAATTTCAGTCAAACCCAATCCACGTCTACTAGCATAGCATAGCAATAATAAAAGCAACGTAGAAGTAACTCCCAAGGGTTTGAATAGAAAACAGGTACTAGGTTCTACCTCAACTACTTCCCAATACCCACAATTTAATTAGATCCTAATCATGCAATGTTTGAGGAAAACAGATCTAATGCAATAAAACTGGGTATGAACTGGATATGATCAAAGTGTTACTTGCCTTGCTGATGATCCGCAAAACCTAGCGACTCGAAGTAACAAGCGGCACACTCCGGGTACTCTATCGCAAACAAACAAGCATACAATCAGTACTCATCTAATGCACAGGTAAAACTCGAATGAAAGATCCAACCAGAAAGTTCAACTTAAGAACTCCGGTTTGCAAAAAGAATCAACTCGAAAGAAGCAACGAAGGTCAAACGGCGAAAGAAAGAAACTTCGTTTGCTAATCTGGATCTAGGTCAAATTTTACTGTAGCAAAAACTTGTTTGAGTAGGTTAAACGGAAAGAGAATTTCGAGACGAAACTCTAGGCGCTTGAATTGCCTGATTCCGATAAAAGAGCGAGAAGTTAAACAGAATCGAAGATTCGATCAGAAATCGAATCTGAGAAAATAACGAGAAAAATCCGACGAAAAAGAAAAACGGACGAACGGTTAAATAACGGACGTTCGTTAACAGAGAAAAACCGACGAACGCGTTCGTTAAAACGAACGGTTCAGTGAACGCTCGTAAAATAATAAAACCGAAAAAAACCGATCTAGGATTTTTTTTTTAAAAACGAAGGGGTTTTTTTTACAGAAAACCTGCAACGACGGAAACGGGCGGCGGCAGTACCTCGACGGGCGGGCTCCGGCGAGGGGCTCCGGCTCGGGGCGAGGGGCGGCGAGGGGCGCGGG
>NC_057808.1:238746443-238754364 GCF_018294505.1 Triticum aestivum | reverse complement strand
GGGGAAGGGGTCGGGCGAGGGGAGGCGTGCGGCGGCCGGATTCGGTCATGGCGGCGGCGAGCTCCCGTGCGGGAAGAGAAAGGCGCGAGGCGGGCCGTCAGCTGGGCCTTTGGCCCAGTCGGCGCGCGGGCGTTTTTTTTAAATAAGTTCCGCGGAAAATAATTCATAGAAAAATAAATAAAAATCAGAAAAATATGAAATATATTTTCCCCGTCTAGTTAGAAAATCTAGAATAGGGTGAACATTTTTAAAATCCAAAATAAATATTTTGAAAACATGCAATATTTTTAATGCAATAAAAATTGCAAATAAATTCCAAATAATGGTTTTAACATTTTTCCTCCAGTATTTAAATTGTTTTGGAGAAGTCATATTTTCTCCTCTCGTTTATTTAAAATGAAATATTTTTCTGGAGGGAAAATAATTAAAACCACAAATCCTCATTTGAAAATCAAATTTGAAAATTCGAGAAAATCCCCAACTCTCTCCGAGGGTCCTTGAGTTGCTTAGGATTTATTGAGGATTTTGTCAAAATGCAACAAAACATGATATGCAATGATGATCTATGTATAACATTCCAAATTGAAAATTTGGGATGTTACAAACCTACCCCCCTTAAGATGAATCTCGCCCTCGAGATTCGGGTTGGCTAGAAAACAGGTGGGAGTGGTTTTTCCGTAGATCTTCCTCTCGCTCCCAGGTGGCTTCGTCTTCCGTGTGGTGACTCCACTGAACTTTGCAAAACTTGATAACCTTGCTGCGGGTAACTCGGCTGGCATACTCGAGAATCTTAACTGGCTTCTCCTCATAGGTCAAATCACTTTCCAACTGAATCGCTTCCAGTGGCACAGTATCTCTCAGCGGTATCTCAGCCATCTCTGCGTGGCACTTCTTCAACTGCGAAACGTGAAATACATCATGAACTCCAGACAATCCTTCGGGCAATTCCAACTTGTAGGCAACTTCTCCCATACGTTCCAACACTCTGTATGGTCCGATAAAACGGGGCGCTAACTTTCCTTTAACTCCAAAGCGCTTCACTCCTAGAAGTGGTGATACTCAAAGATGCACTCTGTCTCCGACTTCGTGAACTGTCTCCTTTCGTTTAGAATCAGCATAACTCTTCTGCCTGGACTGGGCTATCTTGAGCCTATCGCGAATCAACCTCACTTTCTGTTCAGACTCCTTAATCAAATCTGGTCCAAACAACTGACGATCTCCAACTTCATCCCATAACAACGGTGTTCTACACCTCCTTTCGTACAAAGCTTCGAAAGGGGCCATCTTCAAACTGGTTTGGTAACTGTTGTTATACGAAAACTCCGCATATGGCAAATTGTCGTCCCAACTAGATCCATAATCTAGTGCACATGCTCTCAACATGTCCTCCAAAATCTGGTTGACTCTCTCGGTCTGTCCATCTGTCTGTGGGTGAAATGCTGTACTAAATTCCAGCCTGGTTCCCAACGTTTCATGTAACTGCTTCCAAAACTTCGAGGTAAATTGGGTTCCTCTGTCTGATACAATGGTCCTCGGAACTCCATGCAAACATATGATCCTGGTCATGTATATCTTTGCCAACTTAGCACTGGTGTAAGTGGTTTTCACTGGAATGAAATGAGCCACTTTCGTCAAACGGTCGACTACAACCCATATCGAGTCATAGCCTGAACGAGTCCTGGGTAATCCTGTGATAAAATCCATGCCTATTTTATCCCACTTCCATTCGGGTATCGGCAATGGCTGTAGCAATCCTGCTGGCTTCTGATGCTCTGCCTTCACTCTCTGACATACATCACAACTCCTACATACTCCGCAATATTCTTCTTCATTCCGGTCCACCAGAAAGTATTCTTCAAATCCAAATACATCTTGGTATTCCCTGGGTGAATCGAGTACGGTGAATCATGGGCTTCTTGCAAAATCAACTTCCTGATCTCCGGATCATTTGGCACATATACGCGGTCCTCGAACCATAAGGTATCGTGCTCATCCTCACGAAATCCCTTGGCTTTTCCTTTGCTCATCTTCTCCTTTATCTCCTCAATCTCCTTGTCTGTCTTCTGAGCTTCTCTGATCCTTTCCATCAAGGTAGACTGAATCTCCAATGTCGCTAAATAGCCTCTTGGGACTATCTCCAAACATAGCTCGCGTAGGTCCTCGGCTAACTCCTGCGGTAACTCTCCGGTCATGAGGGTGTTAACATGACTCTTGCGGCTCAACGCGTCTGCTACTACGTTAGCCTTTCCAGGGTGATAATGCAATCTCAAATCATAATCCTTGATGAGCTCCAAACATCTCCTCTGTCTGAGATTTAACTCCTTCTGCGTGAAAATGTACTTCAAACTCTTGTGATCCGTGTACACTTCACAATGGTTTCCGATGAGAAAATGTCTCCATGTCTTCAATGCATGCACCACGGCTGCTAATTCCAAATCATGCGTAGCATAATTCTTCTCATGGGGTTTAAGTTGTCGTGAAGCATACGACACAACTCTTCCTTCCTGCATAAGCACTGCTCCAAGTCCTCGACGTGAAGCGTCGCAATAAACTTCATAATCCTTGCGTTGATCTGGCAGAATCAACACTGGTGAGGTAACCAATCTTTTCTTCAACTCTTGGAAACTAGCTTCACATTCCTCAGTCCAATTGAATTTGGTGTCCTTCTTCAATAGCTCAGTCATGGGCTTAGCAATCCTTGAGAAATTCTCAATAAACCTCCGGTAGTATCCTGCAAGTCCAAGAAAACTCCGGATTTCTCCAACTGTCGCGGGTGATTCCCAACTTGTCACGGTGTCAACCTTGGCAGGGTCTACTGCTATTCCTTCTCCAGAAATAACATGTCCAAGGAATCCAACTTCCTTCAACCAAAACTCACATTTGCTGAACTTGGCATATAACTGATGTTCTCTGAGCTTCTCAAGTACCAATCGTAAATGCTCCTCATGCTCTTCTTCATCCTTGGAAAAGATTAAAATATCATCAATGAACACCACGACGAACTTATCCAAAAACTCCATAAACACTTTGTTCATCAAGTTCATGAAATAGGCCGGTGCGTTAGTCAGTCCAAATGACATAACGGTATACTCATACAATCCATATCTGGTGGTAAATGCCGTCTTAGGTATATCCTGCTCTCGAATCTTTAACTGATGGTATCCTGATCGTAGATCGATCTTGGAAAATACCTTAGCTCCTTGCAGGCGGTCAAACAAATCATTGATCATCGGCAGTGGGTACTTGTTTTTGATGGTCACTTCATTCAATCCTCGGTAATCAACAACCATCCTTAGTGATCCATCTTTCTTCTCCACTAGAAGTACTGGTGATCCCCAAGGTGACGAACTCGGGCGAATATAGCCTTTATCCAGTAACTCCTTGATCTGCTTCTTAATTTCCTCCAAATCCTTTGCGGGCATCCTGTACGGTCTCTTAGATATTGGCCCTGTGCCTGGCAAAAGTTCAATCAAGAACTCAATGTCTCTATCCGGTTGCATGCCTGGCAACTCTTCTGGAAATACATCCGGATAATCTTTCACCACTGGTACTTCCTCCTGTACAACTCCTGATAAGGAATTCACTTGAGTCCTCTTCGGCATATGCCGGGATACATACTTGATCCTTTTTCCTTCCGGGGTGGTAAGCAAAATCGTCTTGCTGGCACAATCGATGTTTCCTCCATACAACGATAGCCAATCCATTCCCAAAATCACACCCAAACCTTGCGATTCCAAAACAATGAGGTCTGAGGGGAAAACATGCCTACCAATGGCCAATGGTATCTGAAAACATCCTTGGGTGGCCATATACTCTGCTCCTGGCGAGGTTACTAACATAGGGTTTCTGAGAACTTTGGTGGACATCTTAAACTTATTCACGAATCCCCTTGATATGTATGAATGCGATGCACCAGTATCGAAAAGAACAGTTGCAGTAAATGACTTAACCAAAAACTTACCTATTACTGCATCAGGCTGAGCTTCAACCTCCTCCACGCTCACGTGGTTCACATGTCCTTTGTTGAACGGGTTCGGCTTCTTCCCAGAGCTTCCATTGCCATTTCCATTTTGGGCTTCAGGACATTCATTGGCATAATGTCCATTCTTCTGGCACTTAAAACAAGTGACTTGGCTCAGGTCCCTCTTGGCTGGGGTAGATGGGTTGGTGCGGTTCTGTCCGTTGCTTCCTCCATTCCCATTACCATTCTTGGAGCCATTATGGTTGTGCGAGCTACCTCCTCCATGGGTATGCTGAAACTGTCCTCCCGGCTTCGGGGTAAAACGAGGCTTCTGCTGAGCTCCTGAGTTATATTTCCCTTGTCCATACTTCCTCTTACGGTTTTCAATCTGCTGTTGCTTCCCTTCAATCATGAGAGCTCTATCTACCAGCTCCTGGTAGTTGTTGAAGGTTGCTACCATCAACTACATACTCAGCTCATCATTCAGTCCTTCCAAAAACTTCTCCTGCTTGGCTGCATCTGTAGCAACGTCATCTGGTGCATAATGTGCTAACTTACTGAAATCCTCCACATACTGGCCTACGGTGCGTCCTCCTTGGCGTAGGTTGCGAAACTCACGCTTCTTCATAGCCATAGCTCCTGCTGAAACATGAGCTGTACGGAAAGCTTGCTGAAACTGGTCCCATGTGACAGTGTCAATAGGGTGCGTGGCTGTATAATTCTCCCACCATGATGCTGCGGGTCCATCAAGCTGATGTGCGGCAAAACACACTCTTTCCGCATCTGTGCATCCTGCAGTGGTCAACTCCCTTCCAACTTTGCGGAGCCAATCATCTGCAACAATCGGCTCGGTGCTACTGGAAAACACCGGCGGGTTTAGCCTTAAGAAACGGGCTAAGTGATCTACAGGTGGTGGTGGCGGTGGGTTGTTGTTGTTATTGTTGCCTTGGTTCTGCACTAACACTTGCATCAGGGCATTCTGTTGCTGAATCAACTGGGTGATCTCTGGCGGGAAAACAAATCCGGTGTCGCGTCTCGGAGGCATCTGATAGGTTTAGAAAAGATGAGAATTAAGAACAGAATGAGGTCTAGAGAGAAAACACTACCCATATGCTCATGAGACAAATTCAATCAATATCACTCAATCAATCCAAACAAGGCAAAACAATCGATCTAACTAGCGTTACAAAGTGCTTGAACTATACTATTAAATGGGGGAAAACTACTACTGATATGGTGGTCTACTAAAAATTCTGATCCGTTGAAGACTCCATGATGTCTACTCCAGCTTCATCAATCCATTCGTCTTCACTTGGTTCCGAGTCGGTGTCGTCGATGATGATGTAATTATCCGGACAAGTGCATTCATCGACTTCTGCTTTTGGCACTGGATTTCCCACGAATGCTCCAATCTTATTCTCCAGGTCGTCAATCTTCCCTACCAGCGCGTTGATTTCCTCCAAATAATCTTCGCGTGTAGCCTTGAGTTCTCCTTGGAGTTCCTTGATCTTCGTTAATGCCTTCTTCAGTTCTTCCTTGTCCGTGCACATCTGATTCTCCTGGCGTCGAATATGTTGGTTCTGCTCCTGGATGAAAGCTGCAATTGATCCATCCTTCTTGGTTCTGATCATCTCCCATTGCGCGTCTCGACGTCCACAAATCTGATAAATTGTATCCTTAAGCTCCTGGTGGTAGACTTCTCCGATGCGTCCCATGGCGATGTGTGCGGCCATGCTCTTCCCTAAACTCCAAGTTGTTGCTTCGAAAACCAATCTCATGGGTTCAGTAACTGGCTCAAACGTCCTTCCTGGAATGATAACTTGAATCTTCCAGCTCTCCTCTTCAGGTAATGTGGCGTTGTAGGTTCCGGTGATGCTTGGTATTCCTATGTTCAAGTACTTGGTGACTTCCTTCAAATGCCGACCAAACGGCGTGTCTTCATCCGGTTGCATGAACTTGCTCCTTGCATTCGCCATTCCTAAAAGAGTAGAAAGTGGAGAGGGGTCAGAAATGAGAAGAGAGAAGCTTTCTAGGGCTTAAGATTAGTGGTCGTGTCCTATAGTCAGCGTGTGCTCTGATACCAACTTTGTAGCGACCAGACCTCAAATGGTCTGTGCTGCTGTGCACCAGTGTCATCCCTGGATCAGTAATGCTGACACGCACAGTACAAATGGAGGATTTATAACAGAGTGGCAATCACACACTTATTTACATCGAATATCTCCGAAGAGATTAAGTATGATAAGCATGGCTTAAGGCCATCTAATAACGATAACAGCGGAAGACTTGGAAGATAAGTGAGTCCATCAACTCCAGCGGCATCACTGAGTATAAGACCACGACCTAAGGCATCTTACTCGTCGTCTGAAAAGTCTGCAACATGAAACGTTGCAGCCCGAAAACGGGTCAGCACATAGAATATGCTAGCAATGTAACACATAGAGAATAATGAATAACAATGCTATACTACATGCATATATGGCTGGTGGAAAGCTCTATGGTTACAGTTTTTGCGAAAAGCCAATTTTATCCTACTTCACAGGAATAAATTTTATTTAACTATCATGGTGGTTGTGAAACATTGAGATGGTTGACAGCATCTCAATCCCAATTAGAAGTCATCAATAACCCAACAAAATTAATTAGAAGTAACATAGTGTTGGGATTCACATGATAATCCAAGTACCAGATACTCAAGTTGTCCATAACCGGGGACACGGCTAACCATGATTAGTTTGTACACTCTGCAGAGGTTTGTGCACTTTTCCCCACAAGACTTGATCTCCTCCGTTGGATTACTCGCACTACATGGTGTTTGAGTAACGGATGACCAAGACACAGTCTTTCAGAAGTGTTTGCACCTTACGTATGGGTAGACAGTTACACCTACTTTCCCCTACATCTGCTAGTCTACCACTGTAAGAGTTCACACAACTTAGTCAACTATGCTAGAGCCCATAATAGCTTGCGGCTGCACACGGAAGTTCCTAGCATGAATAATCTCATGATCCTCTTGAACCTGGGTGGCGGTCCAAAAGAAAAACAGGCAATCCTGGAATACCCAGGTACCTCAATCCACCCAGATGTGAGTTTAAGTTGCCACCTTAAGTAAACCATTAATTAACAATCTCACATGTGTCATGAATTTCACTCAAACCCAATCCACGTCTACGAGCATAGCATAGCAATAATAAAAGCAACGTAGAAGTAACTCCCAAGGGTTTGAATAGAAAACAGGTAATAGGTTCTACCTCAACTACTTCCCAATACCCACAATTTAATTAGATCCTAATCATGCAATGTTTGAGGAAAACAGATCTAATGCAATAAAACTGGGTATGAACGGGATATGATCAAAGTGTTACTTGCCTTGCTGATGATCCGCAAAACCTAGCGACTCGAAGTAACAAGCGGCACACTCCGGGTACTCTATCGCAAACAAACAAGCATACAATCAGTACTCATCTAATGCACAGGTAAAACTCGAATGAAAGATCCAACCAGAAAGTTCAACTTAAGAACTCCGGTTTGCAAAAAGAATCAACTCGAAAGAAGCAACGAAAGTCAAACGGCGAAAGAAAGAAACTTCGTATGCTAATCTGGATCTAGGTCAAATTTTACTGTAGCAAAAACTTGTTTGAGTAGGTTAAACAGAAAGAGAATTTCGAGACGAAACTCTAGGCGCTTGAATCGCCTGATTCCGATAAACGAGCGAGAAGTTAAACAGAATCGAAGATTCGATCAGAAATCGAATCTGAGAAAATAACGAGAAAAATCCGACGAAAAAGAAAAACGGACGAACGGTTAAATAACGGACGTTCGTTAACAAAGAAAAACCGACGAACGCGTTCGTTAAAACGAACGGTTCAGTGAACGCTCGTAAAATAATAAAACCAAAAAAAAACCGATCTAGGATTTTTTTAAAAACGAAGGTTTTTTTTACAGAAAACCGGCAACGAC
>NC_057808.1:238640680-238745791 GCF_018294505.1 Triticum aestivum | reverse complement strand
GGGAGGGGGTGCGGTGGCTCGGGGAAGGGGTCGGGCGAGGGGAGGCGTGCGGCGGCCGGATTCGGTCATGGCGGCGGCGAGCTCCCGTGCGGGAAGAGGAAGGCGCGAGGCGGGCCGTCGGCTGGGCCTTTGGCCCAGTCGGCGCGCGGGCGTTTTTTTTTAAGATAAGTTCCGCGGAAAATAATTCGTAGAAAAATAAATAAAAATCAGAAAAATATGAAATAAATTTTCCCCGTCTAGTTAGAAAATCTAGAATAGGGTGAACATTTTTAAAATCCAAAATAAATATTTTGAAAACATGCAATATTTTTAATGCAATAAAAATTGCAAATAAATTCCAAATAATGGTTTTAACATTTTTCCTCCAGTATTTCAATTGTTTTGGAGAAGTCATATTTTCTCCTCTCGTTTATTTAAAATGAAATATTTTTCCGGAGCGAAAATAATTAAAACCACAAATCCTCGTTTGAAAATCAAATTTGAAAATTCGAGAAAATCCCCAACTCTCTCCGAGGGTCCTTGAGTTGCTTAGGATTTATCGAGGATTTTGTCAAAATGCAACAAAACATGATATGCAATGATGATCTATGTATAACATTCCAAATTGAAAATTTGGGATGTTACATCTAATAACACCCTTAAGAGTCTTATTCTAATAACACCGGATCTTATTCTCATAACACCCATCTAACCCACTGAACCGACCCGACCCGCACCACAGAGCCATCTTCGAACCAATCTGAACCGCAAGCACCAGAAAACCAACCTGCCACACCCCACCCACTCCACCCCTCTCCTCCCACTTCCTCCCCGATCCCCTCTCCGCCTTCTTCCTCCCCCGATCCCCTCTCCGCTTTCTTCCTCCCCGATCCCCTCCACCTTCTTCCTCTCGGCTCTCCTTCCACGGCCAAATCTACCACAGCCCCGCCCTAGAGGCTCGCGTGCCATAGCCAGAGCGCTGGGCCGGCCGCCACCAGCCCTCCCAGCGCCTACCAACCACCAGATCCAAGCATTGCCGCCGCGCTCCAACGCCCCACCTTTCTTCCGCACAACCACCCACCTCCCGGCGCCCCAACACCCCCACTGCTCCGACGCGCCACCACCCCACGCCGCCTAGCCCCGGCCACCACCACGAGCCACACTCGTCGGCCGCCCGCCCCAACCAGCACGCCACTGCGCACCCAAATTGACGGCTACCCTGCGTCAACCAGTGAGCCGCCGCGCACCACCGTCGGCTGCCGCCCACCCCATCCATCACGCCGCCTCGGCCGCATCCATCGGGCGCCGAATCCCGCACCAGCAAGCGAATGAGCCGCCTCCCCCGCATCAGTCCATCCGGATCCGGTTGGGCTGCCCCCGCGCCCACCTTCCCTTCGCCTCCCTCTCGAGGACCCCTCCCCCTTCTTCTACTCCGTCGGCGAAGAAAAGCTACGGCCACCTCCCCCAAGCGGCCACTGAGGTGCTCCTCCACCCGGCTCCTCCCTGCGACCTCTTGCTGCGTCGCGGCGGCCGGATCCACCCTACCGGATCCAGTCAGCGACCTTCCTTCTCCACTTCATCGACCTGCAGGAGGTTGAGATGTTGCCCGTCGGCGAGCAGGGTGTCGCCCCACTCCGGGCCTGCTGAGGTTGAGCGGATCCAAGCTGCTCCTCCCCTTCATCGTCTCTAGTAAGGGGGTGTTGATGCAGTTTGTTTCCCAAGCGGTGATGTAGTGCAACACGACGCTTGATTTTGTAGGTCTCTTTTTTGATTTGGGCAGATGTTCAAGTGCAGTCCTCTTTTGATTTGGGCAGATGTTCAGGTACAGATTGCGCGTGTGTGTGGTATGTCGGGCATGAGGGCGACGACGTGCAACGATGATTTGCAGTCCACCAGCACACCATGCAGTTCACACGGTGCATGCTTGCAAATTGGAGTTAGGTGCACGCGGGCATTCAGTTAAATTGGTGCGCGATTGCAGTTCGGTGGCGCAGGCAGATTTTTTTCCTTTTATTAGTTCCTTCAGCTAGTAGAGCGTCGGCCTTTAGTTTAGAATTTTTTTCAGGTTTTGCTGATGCAGTGCGGTGTGCAAATTCAACTATGTGCATGCTACCGTCAACGAGCCTCCAGAAGCAGTTCTTTGCTCAACTTGTTACGGTTCCCTGGTGGCGGGAGAGAAGTGCACTGCTCTAGGGTGCTCTCGTTCACGGGGAGAAGTGGTCATCCGCTGTGGTGTAGCTAAAAAACGTGTGCCAGGCGGTTCGATGCTCTGGTCAAACATGAACAAGTTCAATACGTAGTGCAAAAGAGTGCACTTCAGAAAGAAGTTTTTTTCGTTTTCATAAGAATTTAATGTGTGCAGGTACACCACAGTGCACAGCCCATTTGGGTTCAGTTCACTAGTTGAAAAAAATTGAATAATTAAAATTAGTTCACCGTCCTTCATTTTTAGTGTTGCAGTGCACTGTAAAAAAGCGTGGTGTTTTGATCTGTACAAAACGTTCCATTTTAAAATAAAAAATAAATTAGTCAGTTCACTCCGTCTGCCACGGTGATTTACGAAAACAAATTTGAAAAAAGAGCAGTGCAGTACACTTGTCCTAGGGCTGCAGTGTAGACATGCTACACGCACACGTGCAGTATGCTAGTGCCGCCTCTGCAATGACACTCCGATCTTAAAAAAAATCCGCTCTGAAGGACTCTGCAATCTACTCTCTTAGTCTGTACGGTCCACTCGCCTGGCCTATGCGCGTACAAATGTGTGAAAAAAGACAACAAAAACTCATGTGGTTCACTTTTGATAGTGTCGCGGCTCACTTTCGATACTATCGTGGTTCACTTACGCCCAACGTGAAGTGTAGTCAACTTCCTCGCGTGAGAAAAATTATGCCTAACAAAGAGAAACTATGCAGTTCTCTTCACTGTTTGATGCAGTGTAGTTTTCAGTCTGGAGCAGTGCGTTCTTCTGTCTGATGCAGTACACACGCTGATTTTGGTGTCGAGAAAAACAAAGTGTCCTCATTTTGTTAAAATTAAAATTGCTCTGAAACCGTAAGGAATCAGATAGAGTGTTCTACATGAAAAAGTTGCGGCTCATCGATATCTTTCCAATGGCGTATAATTTGAATCATTCCGACCAGCGGTTTGTAAAAATTTCACGAAAATGGCCACTGCCTCTTGTCGTCAGCCGCATGATTTTAAAAATTAACTAAAAACCATAAGGAATCTAAAAAATATTTCAACATATGAAAGTCGCGCCTCGTCCGTAGCTTTCCAACAATGTATCACGTGCCTCATTTCGACAAATCGATCAAAAACTGGAGCGAAAACAATACCGAAAATAAATAAAAATTGAAATACCACAATTCCGCGATTTACTAAATTTAAAACTGTTCTTAAACCGTAACGAATTAGAGAAAATAATAGATATGAAAAAGATGCGGCTCGATGATATCAGAATAATTATTCTGCTAATATTAGCAGAATAGACCAGCATATATATAGACACACACACAAAAGAAAACACTCTTCAGAAACACATTTGAAAAATGTTGAACAAGTAGCTGACAGATGTTGAGTAAGTATTAAATAAATGTTGAACAAGTATTTGAAAAATGTTGAACATGTATTCAAATTTCTTTTGAATAAGTACTAAAAATGTTGAACGAGTATTTGACAAATGTTGAATAAGGATTCAAAATTGTAGAATGAGTTTTTGAAAAATATTGAATAAGTATTAAAAATGTTTAACAAGTATTTGAATATGTTAAATAATTGTTTGAAAATGTTGAATAAGTATTAAAAAATGTTGAACATGTATTTGAAAAATGTAGAATAAGTATTAGAATGTTGAACAAATATTTATAAAATGTTGAATAAGTGTTCGGACAATGTTGAACATGTATACAAAGATGTTGATCACTTTATTAAAAAGATGTTTTGACATATATGAAAATCTAGAATGCAAACGAAAACAAACATAAGAAAAAACAAAAAATGGAGAAGAAATGTTAGATGTGTATTTGAAAAATATTGTTGGCATATAAAAAATGTAGAATAATAACAAAAAGAGTAAAGTACCCCGAAAATAGAAACAAAATAGACAAAAACAAAGAAACAAAATGCAAAAAAGAATGAAAAAAAGGAGAAGAAGAAATAAAAATGAATCAAAATAAAAGAAAGAAAAAGGAGAATAAAGAAAGCCAAAGAGAACATAAAGACAAATTAAAAAATCTTGGAAAACTGCGAAAGAAAACGAAAAATAAAACCCGGCTCAAATGGAATAAAGAAGTTCGCGCCCCTTGTGCTAAACTTACATCATGAGTTGTTTCCAGCTTCCTGTGGCCATATGTGAAACTTTTTGTCAAATTGTGGCTGATGTGTGGTGGGGTTGAGAGGATGGCAAAAAGAAAATTCATTGGAGATCATGGGATTGGTTGTCAACACCCAAGGCTCTTGGCGGCATGGGATTCCGTGATATGGCTATCTTCAACCTAGCTATGGTGGGCAAGCAAGGCTGACGGTTACTCATGGATCCGCCGTCCTTATGTGCTCGTGTGCTGAAGGGACGGTATTTTCCTGATACTAATATTTGGAATGCTCATGCTCCTAGATCAGCATTAGCTACTTGGCGCAACATTCTTGCTGGTCGTGAGCTTTTCTGACCATCGGATTCCTTCAAATCCGCCTTATGTTCTTCAACCTATCTCGCCTATTCCTGCAAATGCGAAGGTACATTGTCTTCTTGATGAGGATATTGGTTTCTTTCCTGATCATGTGGCTTCAGAGATCCTTTGTATTCCTATTAGCAGACATGGTGGGGATGATTTTGCTAGCCGGCCATTTACTCGTTTTGGTGAATATTCTGTACGATCTGCATACAATATGGCTAGGTCAGATAAGTTTTTGTTGTCTCGTTGCAAGCATGGATATGGCCAGAGCTCGGACAGATCAGATGAGGAGAAGTTTTGGAAGTCAATCTGGAAGGTGAAGGCTCCTAACAAAATGAAGGTCACTTTGTGGCGTTTTGCTCAAGACCGTCTTCCTTCTCGTGTTCAACTTGCACGTTGCCAGGTTCCTGATTCTAAGCTATGTTATTTCTATGCATGTCTTGAAAGCGTTGAACATGCACTGATTTTCTGCCTGCATGCGAGGGACGTGTGGGAGATGATTAAATATACGTATGGCATCCATTTTTAACGAAGTGTTTTCATGTCACCAAAATTATGACTGTATGATTTCATGTCTAGATCTTCTGACCAGGAGGCTATGGTTCTTACAGTAACATTCTGGCATATTTGGGAGGCTCGCAACTATGCCAGAAATAATCTGGATGTCCCTGATCCTCGTTGCACAACTGAGAAGATTAAAGCTTATGTTTCTATGATATTGCAGCATTTATACATCTCTACTATTGTGCACAGGCGTGAGACCAATTCCTCCAATTCCTCCAATTCAGAGTGGTCACCGCCGCCGCCGGTTACTATTTTCTTCAACTCAGATGCTGCAGTTTTTTGGATTTAAATAGATCAGGTGTTGGGGTCGTTGCCATGGACCATGAGGGGCATTGTGTGGCTGCATGCAGTGAACCATTTTTCTGGTACTTTTGAGCCTGAGATGGTAGAAGCTCTTGCTGTTAAAAGAGTAGTTTATTTGGCGCGTGATGAAAAATTTTCTGATGTTATTTTCGCCTCTGTCTTCTTGCCACTGGTGCAACAGCTGAATTCTTCTGTCCATGATCGATCTTCTATTGGCTCAGTTGTGGCTGATATCAAGTATGCAACAAGTGTCTTCGGTTCGGTGATCTTCAAACATGTTCGTCGGCATTTGAATGTAGCTGCTCATTTGTTAGCTAAGTCATGTATGAACTCTATTGGTCTTAGTGTTTTTCATTCTGCTCCAGATTGTATCTGGGAGACTCTTTGTAATATTGTCTAAGTATTTAATAAAGTGCCGACATTCTCTGTAAAAAAAACCAGTAGTGCAAAGTGGTCATAGTGGCTAGCAGCGCGTGCATTATTCCTTTTGGCCAGGGATCGATCCCTGTTTCCCCTTTCCCGTCGTCTTTTTCACTTTAGCGTGCGCGAACGGCGAAAGGGCCGGCCCAATTAATTCGTACCTTCTGCGAGACTTCTCCGGCGAATCGCTTAAGGCGATAAATAGTCGTTGCGCTAAATTTCTCAGATGACGGTGGTGGCGACACGAGATACTCTCGTGGAACGATCCGAAGCCCAAATCAACTGGTCAAAGACTACCGTGCATGCTAGATTCGTCAAGGTTCTAAGCATATGACGGAGAAAGGCTCACCTATTATCTCGATGATATATCTGGTCTTTATTTTGTCGAGGGGATACTTCTCGTGGAGTTTTGATGTATTGATACCTTTTATCTTCCACTAGTAAAGCATCGAGATCGTGACAAACACATTAACATTACTCCCTCTGTTCCTTGAAACGCAACTTGATCAAACCAAGCTTCCACAATTTAGAATCAACACATAGAATGGCCTGTTCTCCTCAGTTGAAACAGGAGGTTCCTTCCCTTAGAACCATACTTGCGAGTTTCCTACCTCATACGACTCATATATTGTTATCTTAATTTCCCCTTAAACTGAAACTGAATTCAGGTTCACAAAAATGGATCCTATTTGTTTTTGGGTCAAGAAGAAGAACAAGTGAATTGCCTAAGTTTCAAACCCTAATTTTTTTTATCAATAATCAGTTTGATCTTTTGGCATGAAATTTGTAGCAATATGACCAATGCAGCACAACGTTGGGGAAAATTTGATATTAGCTGGACCCTTTTGCCCCGGGTGAATCATTGTGTGTGCAGTTACCATCCCGTATTCCACTTGCTACTTCAGCCACATATACTAAGAAGACTAGGCCCGTAAGGGTTCGATTTACCCTTTTTTTGGAAAAAAACATGGCCTCTATAAACATGACGCATGTGTTGTTCTTGTTTTATTGTCTGCCCTCTACCGCTTTGACTCTGTGTTGTGTGCATCCTTGAATTGATTGATATTGTTATAAGTTCAGTTATGACTTCCCTTTTTTGCTATTTATTGGTGCACTTAGTTCTTCATTTTGTTCATTTTTATGTTTTTTGTTTCAGTTTGGCCCACCAAAATCGAGCTAGATACGAGGTAGGAGGCTATGGTCACTGTTGCCGCAGGTTGTTAGCAGATTGACATGGTGCAGCGAGTTGCGATGCAGAGTTTGATATGGTCTTCCTCAATAATAAGTGTGTTTGCATATATCAATTTACCTTCTGTATTTTCTTGAACCGAATCCTTGAATTGATTCATATTGTTACAAGATCAATTTTGTGATAAGATCAATTTTGTGATATAGAAAAAGTAAAGATATATTATTCTTCTCCATCCCTCCCCCTCCTCCTCCTCCTCCTCATTCTTTCCATATCTTACCCGTGTGCAGTTTAGTGTCAGGCTATCAAAGCATCTATAACACAGCTGTGGTATGTTTTGACCTAATCTTTTGATGTGTATATACCGCTTCTATTCTCATGTTAAGATTCCATTTAGGTATTGTACATATTTTGTGATTCCATATTTCTCATTTTGGTATTTGCACAAGATCTGGATAACTAATCATGTAGCTATAAGTTTATAAATTGTTGTTCACATGAATTTTACCAATTGAGCTATATTTTCATCTAAGTATCTTATTCCAATATATATGATCCGATAAAAGAGTACTATCCCAAGTTTAGTATGCACACATCTTGATAGGACCAGTGCATGGTATTCAGAATATCCTGGTCTATGTAAGATTTTTTGGGGTGAAAAGTACAATAGCAAAGGATGGTGTCCGCTGCAATCTATATGTTATTTCAATTGGAACTTCGAATAACAAGACATTTTCAGGGTTCACAAAAAAGAAAAACACCACCTTAAGACATTAGAAATACATAGAAAATATTTCATAAAAATGAAGCTATGTATAATAAATTCCAAGTCACCATATTGAGAACAATAAAATTAGCATAACTGGTTAAGTTGACACTCTTGACATGATAAGTTCGTGTGGGGTGCGACATAGCTACGGAGGGTATCGGGGGATGAAGCCTCCACTTCATTCATGCTTCCATGCCAAATGCTAGCAAACATGTACTGTTTTCTTCGTTCCATATTTGTGGTTGTCTACTACTTAATACCTATATAACATCCAGTGCAAGGACACTCACGTTGAAATCTGAATTTTATAATTTCACTTGTGTATTGTGGCACCCCGGCTCGGAGAGACCGGAACACCCCGTATTCCAGCCTAGAGATCAAGTCTTCTGGAATATGACACTCCTTGGCATAGAACAAATCAACTCTTTATTACAATTGATATGGATACAAGGGTTCCAATATAACAGGGAATTACATTGGCACGACGACACTACGCCTGACAGGTTGCTCTATGCTAGCAGCAGAACAACTCATAGCAGCGGAATAACAACGACAACGATGGACTCCACTCCATAGGGACTCTGGCTAGAACGCCAATCCTAGCTCACAAACTCGGACTCCTCGGCAGGCATGCAAACACGACATGACCTGCAAACTGGCATGACATGCCAGGTGAGTACTTTGAATGTACTCACAAGCTCACAACAACCAAAAGCAATCAAGACAAACAACAACATGGCATTTACATGTTAAAGCAATGATAAACATGATACACTAGAGCAATATGAGCATGTCATAAGCACATGAACATGATGACACTAGCATGCAACATGTTAACAATATTGTGCACCAACTTACTCTATTCGGAGGTTACCTCGTAACCACCACATGTATCACTTACCATCATGGTCATCACACGATCACTTCAGGATCAAATCAAGCTTGGTATTAACAATACCATAGTAATCATTACATGACCACAAGGAGCTTGATCTTTACCCGTGATTATCGCATAACACCATAAACATCAACCAACCTCGATATGATACCACTGCGATCCTCTCACGATCACATAAAGATGAACCAACTTCTTTCCTCAGCGAATCAGGGTTGTTTATTACTCATGTTATTATTACTATTGACCCATAGTGTGACCTACTACGAACTGGGCCCATATCCGCCGGAGCGACTATCGATAGATTACACACTATGCAGAGGTTAGTACACTGTACCCACACCACATAACCCATGGCCTCGTACTCCCATTTGGGTGGACCAATGACGTTCCAACAAAACCGATCTACTGCATGACACTCTCCCGGCCACTCTGACAAACTCCCCTTTGTGCTAAGTCATGGGTGGCCCTGATGTCACCTCGTGACACTCAACGGCCACCATCGTGGCAAAACAAAAACGGTCCCAAACGGGGACAAAGGGCCCTAACAACTATGGGCACACAAGGCTTATGGCCACCTACCTAATCAGGGTAGCGTGCGCACATAATCTTCCCTAGTTGGAGGCACCGGTGAGAGGCATGATGCATCGGTGAGAGGCATGATAATAGACCGCATTAGGGCCTTCCCATACAGACAAGTGTGGCTGCACTGGTCAGCTCGACTCGATGGCACTATGACTCAGCCAACAGGTGTTCAAGTTCAATTAATATCCGGTTAACTTGAAGAGTAAATACCTGAATCATAATAGAGTAACATGATGCATATGAACATGGCATAAACATGAGCATGTATGGAAAGCATAACCATATGAACATCAACAACAAATCATTTGGTCTACGAGATGCAAAAGAACATGGCATAGCAAGGATCAAGTATTTCACAGGTGCTTTCATAACAAATGATAATCGTGCATCGAGGAACATTACTATCACCAGCATGTACTACTACCAAGCATGACATATGAAAATAATACTGGCAAGAAGTACATACTAGCAAGGTGCATAAAAACATAGCATGGTGATGAGCACAGATCCACAAGCATAACCGAAACAATAATAACAATAGTTAAATGAGCAAACATTTATTAAATATTTAAGTAGAAAACCATGGCTACTGCGAGGCCATTATGCAAGTGGCTGTCGTGGCTTGCCTAGGGTTGAAGGGTTCTCCGGGAGGAAGTGCGATGAAGGCGCGGAACGATTCACCGGAATGTTTCTCTTTCGGAGGGGCTAGATAAGGGCAAGGGCAAAATGGTCATTTCCAGTATGTGGCAACATAGTTAAAATGGTACCAACATATCAGGCTCGATGAGACGAAGACGCGGGCTTTGGAATCACCTGATTCAGAGCTATGGTTGCGGAGTTATAGCCAGATGAATGCCAGGGACTAATTTGTAAAAACTAAATATTCACCAATAAGCCCCTGGAGGGTTAAACAGAAAGCGTCTTTCGGGAGAACACACTTTCAGAGTTGTGAAAAGTGTCTTTCTGGCTGAAGAACACAAGAGTACGTTTTTAAGAGGGGAAAGCGTACTTGCTAGAATCCGCTTCCACTTATCCACGTCAGCGCCCGGGTCAACGCCTTGTTAGGCTGACCGGTGGGGCCGAGTGGATGGCGGGACCCACTGGCGGGGTTGGGGTCGTCATCTTCTTCTTCCTCCTGCCAGGGCAGGACAGAGGCGAGGCTGGGCTCGGCCGGCGACGGACTCGGCCACCTCCGGTGAGGGCACGGGCACCTGCGCTCAGGATGGAGCGCTGCATTTGCCTGGGCCAGTTGCGGACACCGGGGAAGAGCAGTGCGGTGGCGGCTCGAGCAGGACGGATGGGGGCGACAGGTGACGATGGGCAGGGAGCTCTGGTGGTGAGGAAACGAAGGCGGGAGTGCCGGCGAGCTCGGGAGGGAGCAACGTGGCTATCCAGAGAGGAACATGGGCCGGGGGATGGTGCGGCCGCGGGGCTCAGCGAGCCAGAGAGCAGGAGGCGGCGGCCGTACTTGGGGAAGGCACGACCACGGGCACTCCAGCGGTGAGTGAAGGGGGTGGGGAAGATTGCCGGACTCCGGGGAGTCTACTTGGTGAGGTGAGGGGGTGGAGAGAGGGCTCAGACTGGCTGGAATTGAGTGAACTCCGGCGATGGCCGCGGCAGATGGAGGAGCAGAGGGGCGACTCCGGTGGGCTAGAAGGGGAATGGAGTGGGCAGTGAGGTGCAGAGGAGGTTGGGGAGGCTCTTTATAGGCTCGGGGAGAGATCGGGAGGGCTCTAGAGCTCTCGGCCGACCAGACAAGGAGAGGGCAGAGAGGTTTGAGTCATGGGCGAGCTCGATGCGACTCAACAACGGCGAGATAGGGCGGGGCAGGGGCAGAGGAGTGATGGCATGGTCACGGGGTAGCTCCAGGACACGAAGAAATCTCGAGAAGAGGAGGTATGGGCGAGAACAGAGGGCTCCACTTGCCAGAGCACGCTCTTAGGCATGCCGTGCACGTAGTCACCGCGTGAACACGGTGGTGACACGCGCTCTGGGCTGCCATACCATGTCTGCAAGATAGGTCATTCAACACTGAGTGCCAAGGAGGAAAGAACCAAGGGTAGGGGCAAAGAAGAGATTTGCACATGACCCCAAAGCAGATCAACAGCAAGGAGTTTGAAGTGATGCGAGAGAGATTGAGCAGGAGATAGACTCTGGTCTTTGGCTGAGAGTGATCACATACTAAGATGATCATCTATGCAAATTTTTAGCTCATTTGGATGAGTATAAGTGGTACTTGCTGTAGAATGCACCCCACTGGTCAGAAATGCAAACTATGAATTAGCAATCACATATCAAATGAGATTGAGCTGAATTTTGGAGGAGGTGAGTTATTTGGGAATATGAAGCTACTGTAAAAGTTTCATACCATTTGGAATACCAAGATGGTACTTGCTTCACAATGCAGCTCTCTGGACAGAATCTAATAAAAAATATGGAGAGATGATGGCTTGATGAATTGAGCCCAAATTTTTGTGGAGTGATGTTATATGCATAGGAGCATGTCCTGGTAAATTTTTAGCAACAATGAAGCAATATAATATATAGTTACTTCACAACCTGAAATTCTGACCAAAAACGAAGATTTGATGCTGAGCTCACATAGAGTGATGAAATGAGCTCAAATTTTGAGGAGAGTCATGATTTGGGCATATTCAGAAGCTTGTGAAATTTCAACTTATTTGGATATGCGTAGCTTGTACTTCCTTCACAAGGCCTCTGTTTGAACATAAACTTTGAAAAATTTCTCAGGAATATTTACTAGGCAAATAGAGCTGAATTTTGGCATGATGCAATGATATGGATAGGAAAGAGTGCAAAAACTTTTGCGGGACAAACAAGCAAAGATAAATGGCACTTCCTTCACCAAGTGCCAGCTAGGGCAGAATAGCAAAAGGAATATTTATGAATGATTTTTGAACCAGGCAAGGAATAATTTTGACATATCTTTGAAAGATATGTCCCATAGGATTTATGATAATTTTGTGGGTGTAAAAAACATGATAGAAAGGTAGGTTGCTTCACAACCTAGGGCAAACAGGATTATTCCTTTAAAGGAAAAAGGAATCTTCCCAATAAAAAGAATATTGGGATATGGAGTAAGATGAAAATGACATGATCTTGGGATGATTTTGAGAATGGCAAGCCACTTTGGAACCTAGAAAGATATGATCTTCCCAAGCTTCAAGATCATAGAGCCACAAAAGCAAATCAAAGCAATTATCCAAAGAAATCCAAAAGAACAAGAAAAAGCCAAAATCCAGGGTGTTACATGTATACATGAATTTGGCTTGATTATTTGCTAGGAGATAACCCAATTAAAATGGCATACATGATTGGGTACGGCGACTGAAACACTTAGTGGATCCTCCAGCGAGGATCATCGCTGCCTTTGATCAAGAGTATTAGTCACTCCACAGATTTGAGTTGTTTGTCAACCAAGAACACCAATAAGCGAATCGAATCCACACTATGGTTCATTTCTTCTAGTAATTTTTTGCTAGGAAGTTTAATACTCAATAATGTCATTCCCAATCGATTGGCTACATCATCATCGTCATGCTAAAGTTTGACCGTGCTACCTAGTCTTTCATCCCCGAAAGTTCTGACAGTGCACTAAGCTACGTCGAGCTTTCAACATCATATTGTTTGGCCTGAAAGGCAACTCTGTTTCTGAGCTTGCATTTTATAAGTGGTTTCAATAACCTTTTGCTTCACCATTCCTTTGGCTTGATGTCATCGCTGATCGATTACATCTTCACGAGACCTCTCAACAAAATGTGTCGTGATCAAGGTCAACATTTTGACTTCGTCCAAGATGTGAATCGAATTCATGATGAGAAACACCATCCTTGCCCCTGGATAATTTGTGTTTTCATCGACAACATCCTAGCCTTCCTTCCAACACAGACTTGGTCATGTTTTGGTTATACCTTAAGTTCCTTACTATTCCTGAAAATATTCCTTGAGTATTTCTTGTGATCTTCAGACATAACCCTTACTTGAAACACCATATTATTTCTACCACGAAGCATGACTGTGGTACTTTGAACGTCAATACGAACATTGGAAGCACAATGCTAAATGTTTCTTGATCAATTATCCAAACACCGTTATACTGGTTAACATCATAAATTTCCTTGCCCCTTTATCTAAATGGTTATGTACTTGTTATCCTGTCATGTATATCATGCTCTGCTTGTCCTTGGGAAATGTATACTCGTAATATTTGTGTATAAACACATTTTCCTTTCCACTGGTCTGTTTAACCTCTCTTGAGTATTTCCCCGGTGTACAACGCTTATAGTGTAACCTATTGCTATTGTTGTTGACTTTCCGATAACCACGGATGGACGAGAACCTTGCCAATTGGTCAGCCTCGTCTTAACAAGCAGGAAAATGGTTCTCCTTGTCCCTGGCCGTTGGTACCGATGTTGTAGCCAACATAGCTGCCAAACTATTTTTTGACATGCCTTGTTGTCGTCATCGCACAATATGCCACCATCCTTATTGATCATCATGGTGGTATTAAGTGGGTCACATTGATTTTGATCATCCTTGTGATCTGAATACTACTTGGGTCATCAGACGCATTATCTGTGCAATGTGTTTTGTTCTTTGATATTAGTGGTGTACCTACCTTCCGTTTCCTAATTTGTTTCCGCGACTATAATTTCCCCTTCTATTTGAACATGTCATTCTTTTAAATTCCCTCATGAGATATCTCTTGATCCTAAAGTTTCATACAAATCAACTATATGATCCTTGTCTCTAAAGTTACTCTACGTGTGGCTTCATATGTATTCGACGAGCCACCTCACTTGAGTTGTGTCACACCCTGATTTTCATGCCACAACACTTAAGCTAATAAATCATGATAAATTGTGGTTTGACAAAAACTTTTGAGTGTTTGGTCTTTGCCTGATTTGATTTTAGTCTGCTGTTTGCAAGTGCTCTAAAAATCAAATAAATCCTCCAACTCTTATACTCCTTCTCCTTGATCCAAAACCTTGCCCAATGATCATGCCATGTGTGTAGGCCATAAAAATAATTTCTTGCAAAAATATTTTCGCCAAAAAGTATTTTCTAAATTAGGTTTTCCAAAAACCCCTGAATTGAGACTTGAACTACAATTACTTAATTAAGGGTGTGAAAAATCTTTAAAAAATTATATTTGACTCCTATTAGATATAGGACTCCCAAAAACCACAAAAATATTATTTTCAAAGTTATTTTGCTATTTTATTTAAAGGCTTTCTATTAAGGCCAGAAATGGTCTTTAATAGATGAAAATTATTTTAATGTTTCAAAAATATTTGAGAAAATTTAGGGAATCTGAGTGGACATATATTGTCCATATATAAGAGTTTCAACACATGGTCATGTTCAAAATATTGGTCAAACCCCTCAAAAACCCTTTCTAGATATTTCAAGCTTTTGAAATATTTACAAAGGAAATATTCTTCATAAATTCCAAAAAATTCTATCATGTCACATATGACACATTTGATGATCTTGCCAAGCCTCATGCCTTGAAGATCAAGGAAACATCATCCAATCCCCTCAAAACCATTTCTGTACATTTTGAAGTTTGAGCAACTCTACATTGCCAAACATGTCCAAATGCTCTCAAACTTGGTGCACATGCTCAAATGGTGTAATTATGCATCTAGACCAAATAGCACAAGTTGGAGAGGAGGATATCTTGATCAAAGTGCCCCAAAACCCTTTATGACCAGATCCAAATTTGAACAATTCTACATTGCCAACTTTTTACTTGTGACCTCAAATTTTGTGGACATTCTCACAACCTCAAATAATGACACTACACCAAGTGGTGCATCAAGGAAGAATGATTTGCATGACTAAATCTTGGAAAAGCCATTTCTGTTGATTTCTAGGGTTTACCAAAGTTACATTGCCTACTTTGCCCAAATAAGCTCAAATTTGGTGGAACACCCTAATTATATGTTCCATTTCACCCTGTTAATCCTCATGTCAAGTGGAATCCATTTGCTTGACCAAACTAGCATCAAACACCTTCTGGCAGAATGTCAAAATGCATGTTTCAACCCCTTCCACTAATCTCCATGAGCTGAACTTTTTCCCACAGCCTCACCTGCTCCTCCTCTACCTCCTGCATGCTTTGCTGCCCAAGGAGCATTGATTAAGGGGGCAGAGACCCATTTTTTCTCTCTGGACAGCCACTTTCCCCTCCCTTTCTCATCTCTCTCCCACTCCTGGCAAGTTCCAGAGCATCCAAAGCCTCCCTCCCTCTTGTTTATTCTTCCTGCAGATGCCAGACACAAGTGGACATGCGGGTGCGTGCGAAAAGCCGTGTACGCCGGCCATTTGCATGCTCTGGAGCGCGAGGCAGAGCAGGCGACCATTGATGCCGCATCCCCAAACCACCTCGAGCCTCCCCCTTGCGTTAGTCGAGGTGCCTCGACGTCCGCAACACGCCACCGTGCTGGCCCCCTCCTTCCCCTCTCTGTCCTGCCCGTGCCGCACGTGCCCAGAGCCGCCCGAGCCCGCCAATGCGTGTGCGAGCTCGTGGCTCCACCCGGCGCTCGCCTCTCTCTCTCTCTCTCTCTCTCTCACTCTCTCTCTCTCTTCCTGGCGTCCTACTCCACCCCCACGAACGCCACAGAAAACCCCTTGCCCTGTCTCCTGGCCGCCCGAGCCGTTGCCGCGGCCACCCGTGCGCCGCGTCCACGGTGAGCCACGGGACGGCTACGTAAGGCCGTCCCAGGCCCTCCTCTTCACTCCATTTGCTCCCCCTCTCTCCTAGAGCCCTCTGGACCAACCCACACCCCTCGTTCCCTCCATAGCCCTCCATGGCCGGAGAACGACCGCCAACCCCTGGCTAAATTCGGGCTATCCCGAGCCTCCCTTCTCTCCCTAACCACTCTAGTGCCCTCATACCACCACCTCGAGGCACTCCATCGCCGTCGTTCATCCCCGGGAGCGCCGCGCGCTCGTGGCCAAAGATGGCCGACGGCCTCCTCCGCGGCCGTCCAAGCCGTCGCCACTACGGCCCTCATCTGCGTGCGCAAAGCACCTAGGTGGATGCGGCATAGCCTCCTAAGCCCATCCATAGCCAGAGCGTCGCCGGAGGTGCCCCGTAGCGCCAGCAGTCATCGTCGGGGCTCTCTGCTCCCTCGGCCAGGCGAGCGCGTGGGAGGAAGACGAAGGCCCTGTAGGCGGGCCCCGCTCGTCAGTGGCCCAGCCACCGGGCCACGCTGGCAAGTGGAGGCGGGTTCGCCCTCTGCCGCGTCCCCGCAGCGAAAGCGCACTACGCCTGGGTGCCTTCGATGTTGCCCTGTCGTCCGCGTGGCTGATAACCCACAAGTGTAGGGGATCGCAACAGCTTTTGAGGGTAGAGTATTCAACCCAAATTTATTGATTCGACACAAGGGGAGCCAAAGAATATTCTTAAGTATTAGCAGTTGAGTTGTCAATTCAACCACACCTGGATAACTTAGTATCTGCTGCAAAGTATTTAGTAGCAAAGTAGTATGATAGTAATGGTAACAGTGGCAAAAGTAAAGATAACAGTTTTGTAGTAGTTGTAACAGTAGCAACGGAAAAGTAAATAAGCGAAGCACAATATGTGAAAAGCTCGTAGGTATTGGATCAGTGATGGATAATTATGTCGGATGCGATTCCTCATGTAATAGCTATAACATAGGGTGACACAGAACTAGCTCCAGTTCATCAATGTAATGTAGGCATGTATTCCGAATATAGTCATACGTGCTTATGGAAAAGAACTTGCATGACATCTTTTGTCCTACCCTCCCGTGGTAGCGGGGTCCTATTGGAAACTAAGGGATATTAAGGCCTCCTTTTAATAGAGTACCAGACCAAAGCATTAACACATAGTGAATACATGAACTCCTCAAACTACGGTCATCACCGAGAAGTATCCCGATTATTGTCACTTCGGGGTTGTCGGATCATAACACATAATAGGTGACTATAGACTTGCAAGATAGGATCAAGAACTCACATATATTCATGAAAACATAATAGGTTCAGATCTGAAATCATGGCACTCGGGCCCTAGTGACAAGCATTAAGCATAGCAAAGTCATAGCAACATCAATCTCAGAACATAGTGGATACTAGGGATCAAACCCTAACAAAACTAACTTGATTACATGGTAAATCTCATCCAACCCATCACCGTCCAGCAAGCCTACGATGGAATTACTCACGCACGGCGGTGAGCATCATGAAATTGGTGATGGAGGATGGTTGATGATGACGACGGCGACGAATCCCCCTCTCCGGAGCCCCGAACGGACTCCAAATCAGCCCTCCCGAGAGAGATTAGGGCTTGGCGGCGGCTCCGTATCATAAAACGCGATGAAACTTTCTCTCTGATTTTTTTCTCCACGAAACGGAATATATGGAGTTGGAGTTGAGGTCGGTGGAGCATCAGGGGGCCCACGAGACAGGGGGGCGCGCCCAAGGGGAGAGGGCGCGCCCCCACCCTCGTGGACAGGGTGTGGGCCCCCTGGCCTTGATTCTTTCGCCAGTATTTTTTATATTTTCCAAAAGTTATCTTCGTGGATTTTCAGGTCATTCTGAGAACTTTTGTTTTCTGCACAATAAACAACAGCATGGCAGTTCTGCTGAAAACAACGTCAGTCTGGGTAGTTTCATTCAAATCATGCAAGTTAGAGTCCAAAACAAGGGCAAAAGTGTTTGGAAAAGTAGATACGTTGGAGACGTATCAACTCCCCCAAGCTTAAACCTTTGCTTGTCCTCAAGCAATTCAGTTGATAAACTGAAAGTGATAAAGAAAAACTTTTACAAACTCTATTTGCTCTTGTTGTTGTAAATATGTAAAGCCAGCATTCAAGTTTTCAGCAAAGATTATGAACTAACCATATTCACAATAACACTTAGGTCTCATATTTACTCATATCAATGGCACAATCAGCTAGCGAGCAATAATAATAAAACTCGGATGACAACACTTTCTCAAAACAATCATAATATGATATGACAAGATGGTATCTCGCTAGCCCTTTCTGAGACCGCAAAACATAAATGCAGAGCACCTTTAAAGACCAAGGACTGACTAAACATTGTAATTCATGGTAAAAGAGATCCCGTCAAGTCATACCCAATATAAACTAATAGTAATGAATGCAAATGACAGTGTGCTCTCCAGCGGGTGCTTTTTAATAAGAGGGATGATGACTCAACATAAAAGTAAATAGATAGGCCCTTCGCAGAGGGAAGCAGGGATTTGTAGAGGTGCCAGAGCTCGATTTTGAAATAGAGATGAATAACATTTTGAGCGGCATACTTACACTGTCAACGCAACAACTATGAGATGGCGATATCTTCCATGCTACATACATTATAGGCGGTTCCCAAACAGAATGGTAAAAGTTTGTACTCCCCCACCACCAACAAGCATCAATCAATGGCTTGCTCGAAACAACGAGTGGCTCCAAGTAACAACAGCCCTGGGGGAGTTTTGTTTAATTATTTCGATTTGCTTTGATCTTTTTGATCATGGGACTGGGCATCCCGGTTACCAACCATTTTCTCGTGAATGAGGGGCGGAGTCCACTCCTCTTGAGAATAACCCACCTAGCATGGAAGATACAGACAGCCCTAATTGAAACATGAGCTGCTCGAGCATACAAAACAGAATTTCATTTGAAGGTTTGGAGTTTGGCACATACAAATTTACTTGGAACGGCAGGTAAATACCGCATATAGGAAGGTGTGGTGGGCTCATATGGAACAACTTTGGGGTTTATGGAGTTTGGATGCACAAGCAGTATTCCCGCTTAGTACAGGTGAAGGCTAGCAAAAGACTGGGAAGCGACCAACTGAGAGAGCGACAACAGTCATGAACATGCATTAGAATTAATTTACATCAAGTACAAGCATGAGTAGGATATAATCCACCATGAACATAAATATCGTGAAGGCTATGTTGATTTGTTTCAACTACATGCGTGAACATGTGCCAAGTCGAGTCACTCAATTCATTCAAAGGAGGATACCATCTCATCATACCACATCATAATCATTTTAATAGCATGTTGGCACGCAAGGTAAACCATTATAAACTCATAGCTAATTAAGCATGGCATAAGCAACTATAATTTCTAAATGTCATTGCAAATATCTTTACTTCATAATAGGCTGAATCAGGAACGATGAACTCATCATATTTACCAAAACGAAAGAGGTCGAGTTCATACCAGCTTCTCTCATCTCAATCAGTCCATCATATATCGTCATTATTGCCTTTCACTTGCACGACCGAATGGTGTGTATAATAATAATAGTGCACGTGCATTGGACTAAGCTGGAATCTGCAAGCATTCAACTCCAGAGAGAAGACAAAGTAATATGTGCTCTAAGTTAAATCAACAATCATGCAAATGAGAGCCACTAAACATTTTCAATATGGTCTTCTACTCTCGACCCCCAAAGGAAAGAAAAGAAATAAAACTATTTACACGGGAAAGCTCCCAACAAACAAAAGAAGAACAAGAAATCTTTTTGGGTTTTTTCATTTTAAATACTACTACAAGCATGGAAATTAAACTAACTAAATTTTTTGGTTTTTCTTAAGGTTTATCAAACACACAAGAAGAAAGCTAGAAAAAGAAATTAAACTAGCATGGATAATACAATGAAAGAGTATGAGCACCGACAACTAGAATAGTGTGTGAACATGAATGTAAAGTCGGTGAGAAATACGTACTCCCCCAAGCTTAGGCTTTTGGCCTAAGTTGGTCTATTGCCAAGGATAGCCTGGCTGATATCCGAAGTTATAACTGGGGTCGTACTGAGATGCAACAGCAAATGCATCCTGAGCAGCGGCATGTTGGCGAGCCGCCTCCGCTCTCCACTCGTGTTCAGCTGCCTCCTCCCTGGTAACAACATATCCTTTTTTTGACCAATCAAACAGTAGGAAAGGCTCCTACTGCATTTTGTATTTATATACCCCCCTTTTTGGGGGAGGGAGCGTTACATTTTACAAGTGAAACGGGGGAGGTTGAGCTCCACCTAAAGACTAAATAAAAGAAGTTTTACAAGAGGTTTACACAAGGGAGTTCAAAATGGCAGTAATAAACTGCTGATTCCTATCCTTTGCTCTATATCTCAAGTTACCAAAGTCTATTTTGAATCTTTGTTTCTAGGACGCCAAAGTCTGTTTTGAATCTTTGTAACAACATATCTTCGTTTTGCCTGGTAATCAAAAAGGGAAGGAGCAGGGAGAGTAACATGGACAACGCTACGTCTGTCAAAGATTAGTCGATACTGGAGGAATTGTTCGTTCCTCAAAAGAAAATGATGTTTGACCATCGCGTCATAATCTAAATAAGCAGGAAGAAACTCCATATCCTCCTCTCGTGGGGCTATACCAAGATAATTAGCAACACGGGTCGCATAAATCCCTCCAAATAAATCTCCAGATATACCATTATTATGCAACCTACGTGCAACTATCGCCCCCAAGTTGTAATCTTTATTACCTAACACAGCACTCTTGAGGACACAAAGATCAGGGACACACATGTGACATGCTTCATCTTTACCGTTAATGCATCTACCAATGAAGAGAGCAAAATAATGTATAGCAGGAAAATGAATGCTCCCTATGGTAGCTTGTGCTATATCCCTAGATTCTCCCACAATAATACTAGCAAGAAAGTCTTTATATTCAGATCTGTGGGGTTCATGAACATTGCCCCACTACGGGAGTTTGCAAGCAGTTGTAAAATCTTCTAAGTCCATGGTATAAGATTGATCATAAATATCAAACAGGACACTCTGAGAATTACGCGAGATGTATATTTAAACCTTCTTACGAATGAATCAGTCAATTGGTAGTACTGAGGACACTTATCTTGTAAGAAGTCCTCAAGATCGGCATTACGCACATATGCGTCAAATTCATCCTTAATGCCTGCATTGACCATAAACTCTTCTGATGGCCACTCACAAGCTCGCACTTCGGCATCCCTTGGTGGTTCATCGTCTTGCTCAAGCATAGCACGCCTAGGTCCTCTCTTTGTTGAGGAACCACCTTGGTACATTCTCCTAGACATATTTCTTTCTCTGAAAAATTTCTGAAATTTTTAGTAACTTCAAAATAAAAGTGAATAAAACTAAACAAGATTGGTAGCAACTACTCCTACAAGTGCCTAGAGCCTATATCATGCATTAGAATTACTTGGGACCTCATAAATTTGACATGCAAGCTCAAGAACAGGGTCACCTACGCAGCAAAAATTTGCAAAGAATAAAGCACTAGAACAAAAACTAATTGGACCAATGGAGGAGTCACATACCAAGCAACAATCTCCCAAAGCAGTTTTGTGAATGGAGCTTTGAGCAAGGAGATCGAAAATCGCAGCAAAATGAGCTAGAACTCGTGCTTGAGCTGGATGGGGATTTTTTTGGGAGGAAGATGGAGTGGGTGGGTGCAGGAATACGTGTTGGGGGCCACTGTGGGCCCACGAGACAGGGGGGCGCGCCCAGGGGGTGTGGGCGTGCCCTCCACCCTCGTGGCCAGGTGCTTGCCCCCCTGCAGTGTTTTCAGTGCCTAAAATCCTCAAATATTCCATAAAAAATCATACTAAATTTGCAGGGCATTTGGAGCACTTTTATTTTCGGGATATTTTTTATTGCACGGATAATTCAGAAAACAGACAGATAATACTATTTTTGCTTTATTTATTCTAAATAACAGAAAGTAAAAAGAGGGTACAGAAGGTTGTGCCTTCTAGTTTCATCCATCTCATGATCATCAAAATGAATCCACTAACAAGGTTGATCAAGTCTTGTTAACAAACTCATTCCGAATAACACGGAACCGGAGAAATTTCGAATAACACTAGGTTACCTCAACGGGGATATGACATCCCCAACAATAAGAATATCATACTTTTTCTTGACAGTAGGAAGAGGAAATTCAAAACCTCCAATAATGATAGTTGGAACTTTTCCAATAGAATTGATGCTATGAACTTGAGGTTGTTTCCTCGGAAAGTGTACCGTATGCTCATTACCATTAACATGAAAAGTGACATTGCCTTTGTTGCAATCAATAACAGCCCCTGCAGTATTCAAAAAGGGTCTACCAAGGATAATCAACATACTATCGTCCTCGGCAATATCAAGAATAACAAAGTCCGTTAAGATAGTGACATTTGCAACCACAACAGGCACATCCTCACAAATACCGACAGGTATAACAGTTGATTTATCAGCCATTTGCAAAGATATTTCAGTAGGTTTCAACTTATTCAATTCAAGTCTACGATATAAAGAGAGAGGCATAACACTAACACCGGCTCCAAGATCACACAAAGCAGTTTTAACATAGTTTTTTTTAATGGAGCATGGTATAGTTGGTACCCCGGGGTCTCCAAGTTTCTTTGGTATTCCACCCTTAAACGTATAATTGGCAAGCATGGTGGAAATTTCAGCTTCCGGTATCTTTCTTTTATTTGTAATGATATCCTTCATATATTTAGCATAAGGATTTAATTTAAGCATATCAGTTAAGCGCATATGTAAGAAGATAGGTCTAATCATTTCAGCAAAGCGCTCAAAATCCTCCTCATCCTTTGTCTTGGATGGTTTAGGAGGAAAGGACATGGGTTTCTGAACCCATGGTTCTCTTTCTCTACCGTGCTTCCTAGCAACAAAATCTCTCTTAATCATAACGTTGATTCTTTGATTGTGGGTTATCAAGATCAACAACAGGTTCAATCTCTACATCATTATTTTTGCTAGGTTGAGCATCAACATGAACATTATCATTAACATTATCACTAGGTTCATGTTCATCACCTGATTGTGTTTCAGCATCAAAAATAGAAATATCATTGGGATTCTCAGGTGTGTCTACAACAGGTTCACTAGAAGCATGCAAAGTCCAATCGTTTTTCTTTTTCTTCTTTTTGGAAGAACTAGGTGCTTCTAAATTATTTCGCTGAGAATCTTGCTCGATTCTCTTGGGGTGGCCTTCAGGATACAAAGGTTCCTGAGTCATTCTACCAGTTCTAGTAGCCACTCTAACAGCAAAATCATGTTTACTATTTAATTCATTGAGCAAATCACTTTGAGCTTTAAGTACTTGCTCAGCTTGAGTGGTAACCATAGAAGCATATTTGCTAATGATTTTAAGTTCACCTTTAACTCTAGCCATATAATCACTCAAGCGTCCTATTTTGAAAGCATTATTCTTTAATTCTCTACCAACATAAGCATTAAAACTTTCTTGTCTAGCCATAAAGTCATCGAATTCATCTAAGCATGGGCTATGAAATTTAGTAGACAGGATTTCAACTTTATCATATCTGTAGAGAGAATTTACCTTTACTACCTGTGTCGGGTTATCAAGACAATGTGTTTCTTCGACAGGCAGTAAATTAAGACCATGTATTTATTCAATAGGAGGTAAATTCTTAACATCTTCAGCTTTAATACCTTTTTCTTTCATGGATTTCTTTGCCTCTTGCATATCTTCAGGACTGAGAAATAGAACTCCCCTCTTCTTCGGAGTTGGTTTAGGAATAGGCTCAGGAGTTGGCTCAGTTGGCTCAGGAAGAGTCCAATTATTTTCATTAGTCAACATATTATTCAATAGTAATTCAGCTTGGTCGACTGTTCTTTCCCTGAAAACACAACCAGCACAACTATCCAAGTAGTCCCTGGAAGCATCGGTTAGTCCATTATAAAAGATATCAAGTATTTCATTTTTCTTAAGAGGATGATCAGGCAAAGCATTAAGTAATCGTAAAAGCCTCCCCCAAGCTTGTGGGAGACTCTCTTCTTTGATTTGCACAAAATTATATATTTCCCGCAAGGCAGCTTGTTTCTTATGAGCAGGGAAATATTTAGCAGAGAAGTAATAAATCATATCCTGGGGACTACGCACACAACCAGGATCAAGAGAATTAAACCAAGTTTTAGCATCACCCTTTAGTGAGAATGGAAATATCTTAAGGATATAATAATAGCGAGACTTCTCATCATTAGTAAACAGGGTGGCTATATCATTTAACTTGGTAAGATGTGCCACAACAGTTTCAGATTCATAGCCATAAAAAGGATCAGATTCAACCAAAGTAATTATCTCAGGATCAACAGAGAATTCATAATCCTTATCAGTAACACAGATAGGTGAAGTAGCAAAAGCGGGGTCAGGTTTCATTCTAGCATTAAGGGATTGCTGCTTCCATTTAGCTAATAACTTCTTAAGATCATATCTATCTTTGCAAGCAAAAATAGCTCTAGCAGCTTCTTCATCCATAACATAACCCTCAGGAACAACAGGCAATTCATAATCAGGGGGAGAACTTTCATCATCACTATCATCAATAATATCATCATTAATAATTTCATTCTCTCTAACCCTAGCAAGTTGTTCATCAAGAAATTCACCTAATGGCAAAGTAGTATCACGCACAGAAGTAGTTTCATCATAAGTATCATGCATAGCAGAAGTGGCATCATCAATAACATGCGACATATCAGAATTCAAAGCAGTAGCAGGTTTAGGTGTCGCAAGCTTACTCAAAACAGAAGGAGAATCTAGTGCAGAGCTAGATGGCAGTTCCTTACCTCCCCTCGTAGTTGAGGGAAAAATCTTAGTTCTTTCGTCTTTCAAGTTCCTCATAGTGATCAGCAGATATAAATCCCAAGTGACTCAAAGAATAGAGCTATGCTCCCCGGCAACAGCGCCAGAAATTAGTCTTGATAACCCACAAGTGTAGGGGATCGCAACAGCTTTCGAGGGTAGAGTATTCAACCCAAATTTATTGATTCGACACAAGGGGAGCCAAAGAATATTCTTAAGTATTAGCAGTTGAGTTGTCAATTCAACCACACCTGGATAACTTAGTATCTGCAGCAAAGTATTTAGTAGCAAAGTAGTATGATAGTAATGGTAACAATGGCAAAAGTAAAGATAGCACTTTTGTAGTTGTTGTAACAGTAGCAACGGAAAAGTAAATAAGCGAAACACAATATGTGAAAAGCTCGTAGGCATTGGATCAGGGATGGATAATTATGTCGGATGCGATTCCTCATGTAATAGCTATAACATAGGGTGACACAGAACTAGCTCCAGTTCATCAATGTAATGTAGGCATGTATTCCGAATATAGTCATACGTGCTTATGGAAAAGAACTTGCATGACATCTTTTGTCCTACCCTCCCGTGGCAGCGGGGTCCTAGTGGAAACTAAGGGATATTAAGGCCTCCTTTTAATAGAGTACCGGACCAAAGCATTAACACATAGTGAATACATGAACTCCTCAAACTACGGTCATCACCGAGAAGTATCCCGATTATTGTCACTTCGGGGTTGTCGGATCATAACACATAATAGGTGACTATAGACTTGCAAGATAGGATCAAGAACTCACATATATTCATGAAAACATAATAGGTTCAGATCTGAAATCATGGCACTCGGGCCCTAGTGACAAGCATTAAGCATAGCAAAGTCATAGCAACATCAATCTCAGAACATAGTGGATACTAGGGATCAAACCCTAACAAAACTAACTTGATTACATGGTAAATCTCATCCAACCCATCACCGTCCAGCAAGCCTACGATGGAATTACTCACGCACGGCGGTGAGCATCATGAAATTGGTGATGGAGGATGGTTGATGATGACGACGGCGACGAATCCCCCTCTCCGGAGCCCCGAACGGACTCCAGATCAGCCCTCCCGAGAGAGATTAGGGCTTGGCGGCGGCTCCGTATCGTAAAACGCGATGAAACTTTCTCTCTGATTTTTTTCTCCGCGAAACGGAATATATGGAGTTGGAGTTGAGGTCGGTGGAGCATCAGGGGGCCCACGAGACAGGGGGGCGCGCCCAAGGGGAGAGGGCGCGCCCCCACCCTCGTGGACAGGGTGTGGGCCCCCTGGCCTTGATTCTTTCGCCAGTATTTTTTATATTTTCCAAAAGTTATCTCCGTGGATTTTTAGGTCATTCCGAGAACTTTTGTTTTCTGCACAATAAACAACAGCATGGCAGTTCTGCTGAAAACAGCGTCAGTCCGGGTTAGTTTCATTCAAATCATGCAAGTTAGAGTCCAAAACAAGGGCAAAAGTGTCTGGAAAAGTAGATACGTTGGAGACGTATCAGTGGCCGAGCCGCTGGGCCGGCCCAGTGCGCTGCGGTGCTAAACTGCGCCCAGTGCACACTTTAGGTATAAACCAGATCTTCTTCTTTTTCTTTTCCAGTTAATTTCTAAAATCCATAGTTAACTCTTTCCCTATCCAAATTTGATGATTTAAATTTCTACTGACTCCATAAATCAGGTTCTATTTAATGGGCTATAGTGGACATTTTCTTTGTTCTTGGGTTTCACTGGATCCTTTAAAAAGGTCATTTATCCACATAATTCCACTTCAAAAATCCATATTATGTTCATTTCAACTCCAAATTCAGTGAAACAAATTTCTAAATGTTTCTAAAATCATGCCTAATTTAATGGGTACTTTTACTCATTTTTTATAAAAAGGCATTCTGCAGAGAACTTGCAGATCCATTAAATCCCTTATATCCTTCATATTGAAATGTTACAAAATATCCACTTATCCAATTCCATTGAAATCACTTTGGTAATTCCTCATATGACCAGAGGTATCCTAGGAAAGTCCAACTCACACTTTTAGAGCACTTTTATTTTTGCCTTGTGGTGTTGCTTATTGTGATTGTTTCCGTCGTTAGTTGGTGAAGTAGACGGAGTACTTGGAGATGGACCAGAAGGTTTGAAGACTCTGAAGGACAAGGCAAGCAGCCCTTTGACCATGTCTATGGAACCCTTTTTATGCATGTCATATAGCACTTTATTATTGTTGCATCGGAATCATGATGAGATGGTAGCCACTTCGGTGGGTTGCCTTCGTTTCCTCCTTGTTGATACTTGCATTGTACATGACCCTACCTTCCTATGAGGTTATGCGGGTGGGACTAGATAGGATGCTAAAGTAGTTGCTATGCAAATGGGACGGGTATGCATGGTGTTGGAAACAAAAGTAAACTCAAAGACGTTTCGAAAACCCCATCGGGTGCCACTAACGCCCGAGGGAGATGGTGAGCTAGGTAACCACTTGATAAAGAAGTGGGTGTACCGGAGCAAGTTGTGTGGGAGTGCTTTAGAAAAATGTATTAGATTTAAGATTTGTCGACTGTCCCAACCTTACATGCGCAACCACTCTACCCTTATATGGGAAAGGGCATTATTGATTACCTAGGTCGATACTAGAATGGTGCCCACATTACTAGTGACGGGGGTGACATGAGATCACTCTCGGGACGGGGTCGTGCCAGGTAGGGCGGCCATGACTATTTTTATAGGGCACCGGACACACCGTTGGTACCCCGTGCTTGTGGTATGTGATGAATATGGGAGCGAGGCTCCACAATTTTAAGATGTGAAATGTTGGGCAAGGGGGTTACTACCAATCGAGTGGACTCTATGTTAGTGTCGTCTAGGGAAAGATAGTGATCGGGTGCTTACCCCGGGTACTTGAGGTATCGTGGGCCGTGGATGACACATAAGTTCCCCGGATCTTGTGGGTAAAGTGTGCAACCTCTGCAGAGTGTAAAACTATTCGAATAGCCGTGTCCACGGTCAAGGACAGTTGGGTGGTGCTGCTTAAAATATGTCCAGAGTTTTACAAACTGCGTGTGTGTGTGTGTTGATGAAACTATTTGGGTTAAGTCAGATGACTTGACACGATGATCAAGTTGGATTGGTGTCCAACTCTGCTTATGTTGATATCTATAACTTGTTCATACGGATATCTGTACCCTCATGATGCATACTTTACAGGTTGATAGATCATGTCATTGCACTCAAAACTAGCTTTCTGCAAGCTACCTACTTAGTGCTATATCATTGCATTATTGTGCCTTGTTCCAATCATGGGTTGCTTGCGAGTACATTCAAAGTACTCATTGGCTTGCCACTGGTTATTTAATTGGCCAGGCATGGAAGAACAGGAGTTCGAAGAGGAATTCTTTGGAGACGAACATGCGAACTAGGACGCTTTCCCAGTCAGAATGCCTGTAGGGTTATGGCAGATGGCATGGGTTCTACTTATCAACGAAGATGTCCGCTGCTTAAGTTTATTTGGTATTCAGCTCTTGTGGCTTTATCTATGTAAGACTTGACCATAATGGTCATAATTTGTGTAAGACGGTATGTGTGGATGTAAGAGTCCTGTATTCAGCTTCTGTGTGTTCAGTGAGTATTGATCTCTGGGATCACTGTACACGTGCACTCGGTGATCACGACTTATGAGTCAGGGTCCCCATAGGACGACACAGAAGTTCCCCGGATCTTGTGGGTAAAGTGTGCAACCTCTGCAGAGTGTAAAACTATTCGAATAGCTGTGTCCACGGTCAAGGACAGTTGGGTGGTGCTGCTTAAACTATGTCCAGAGTTTTACAAACCGCGTGCGCGCGCGCGTGTGTGTGTGTTGATGAAACTATTTGGGTTAAGTCAGATGACTTGACATGATGATCAAGTTGGATTGGTGTCCAACTCTGCTTATGTTGATATCTGTAACTTGTTCATACGGATATCTGTACCCTCATGATGCATACTTTACAGGTTGATAGATCATGTCATTGCACTCAAAACTAGCTTTCTGCAAACTACCTACTTAGTGCTATATCATTGCATTATTGTGCCTTGTTCCAATCATGGGTTGCGTGCGAGTACATTCAAAGTACTCATTGGCTTTCCACTGGTTATTTAATTGGCCAGGCATGGAAGAACATGAGTTCGAAGAGGAATTCTTTGGAGACGAACATGCGAACTAGGAAGCTTTCCCAGTCAGAATGCCTGTAGCATTAAGGTAGATGGCATGGGTTCTACTTATCAACGAAGATTTCCGCTGCTTAAGTTTATTTGGTATTCAGCCCTTGTGGCTTTATCTCTGTAAGACTTGACCATAATGGTCATAATTTGTGTAAGACGGTATGTATGGATGTAAGACTCTTGTTATTCAGCTTCTGTGTGTTCAGTGAGCATTGATCTCTGGGATCACTGTACACGTGCACTCGGTGATCACGACTTATGAGTCGGGGTCCCCACAGAGCTGGTATCAGAGCCATCCTGACTGTAGGAAGCCTTAGTTAGCATGGTCGTTAGTTAGGGTAGGACTATTTTCAAAACTATTACTAATTTGCAAAAAACTATCTATACTTCTCTTCCCCTTCTCAGTTTTTTCGAAAACTAAGGTATACTTTCCTTATTGATCTCTTCCCCCTTCAAAATTTTAAATGGTCGCTAGAATCCTTATGCCCCTGACCACGGGATTCCTTGTTATCCTCGTGGATAATCTATAAGGAAGACGCCTTGCCAGACACTCATCCACCTCTTCTAAACACAAGATTGGCGACACCACAACAAGATGATACCAACAGAAGATACATCCTCGAGGAATGAGGACATGAAGACCCAGAGGATGGTGACACCTTCGACATTGCCCTAGGAAGATGCAACCTTGGCCTACAATTATCAGGGCATCGGATATGCTAGATCATGATATACATCGCTGATGGAGAAACCCTATCTTTACCGTTGTTGTATCGGCAACCACCGGTGGATGAGAACCTCGCCATTTGGTCTGCCTCACTATAGAGAGCAGGAAAACGGTTCTCTTCATCCCCCGCTCTTGGTATAGATGTTGTCATTAACATAACCGACATGTTGGACCTCTAGCATGCCTTGTTAATGTCATTGCATAAAGGATTACCTACTTGGTGCCCTCGATGCCTTAGAAGGCAAAAGGGATCGTCATGATTAAGAAGACAACAGAAAACCGGCTGAATGCCAGCTATGAGGAAGCACCTTCACCTCGTCAGCTCATCAGGCGAGAAGTTGATGAAGATTCTTCAGGCTCAACCCGGATCGTTTCATCGAACAACTACAAGAGACACAGCGACACCTGAGGAAAACCCAGAAGACTGCACGAGACACGAAGCAAGCACGACTACTGAGTCCGAGAACCCCTAGGGTAGGATGAGTCGTGTACCCCCTATGCGTAGTCGAGTTCGTATGATGGTTCGAAAAGAACCATGATTGTGTGTTGCTTGCTTTTATTTGTCTGTGTTTTGATATCAGTCGCCCTTTTTGCCCTAGGCAACAAGTACGCGACTATATCACCTGCCATATTTTGTTGTTTATGTTTGGCTCTTATGGCACTTATTTGTTTGCACTTGCACTATAGAACCCCCTTTAGGCATTCCCCCCTCTATGCTACTTTTCCCTCTCATCTCGCTCATCAACTGAAGGCTGGCAAGACAAGATGCACCAAGGATTCGGCGACCAACTAGCACTGAAGACTTTTTGCTACAGCTTCCTCGACCCAGTGCAACCTCGTAGAGTTATGTTTACCCCTCAAAGATCAGAAACCCATCCCTAGACCCCTCGAGACTTCACCCGAATCATTAACCATGTTCTTAACCCACAGAATTGCAAGAGAACCAGTTAAGCCTCGTAACCTTGCTCGGCACTGGGTTCGTTCTGGAACTAGTGGACATAGTGAACGAACTCATTATCATCTTAAGATAGCACCAAAACTGACGATGCCATAGGGGAGACCAATTTGAGGATATAGGAGTAGAGGACAAATGACTTGATGAGTTTATATCAATGACTTTGAGGAAACATCTGAGACTATTTGATGGATTATGAGGCTTTCATATTGGAAGATGAACTTGGTGGGATCATGATTATAGATTAGCATAACTTTCATTACCCCTGGAGTAAATTGGATTTTGTAGGACAATTATGATCGCACGATGAAATACTTGGAGGTATAAGGATTTGACTTAGCCAGGGGATATTAATAGGAGATGGTTAGCAATACGATGATGACTTGGGGGAAACATGTAGGAATTTTCGTGGAACATGAGGTTTGGATTTAGATAGGTGATCCTAGTGGAGTATAGATGTGGATTGAGTCTACGCGGTTCGGAGTGAATTGTATTTAGACCGATAATCTCGATCATGATACCATGTTTCTCAGTGGACGATAGACTAGGAGATTGGGTTAATTGGCAGAGTTGATTTAGGGATCTATATACGTATGACCTTGGAGTTTACTTGACCATCATGATGGAAATTGGTGGACTGACTATAGTAAGGATATCCCTTTCAAGTATTTGGGGATTATAGGACATTAGAAGATCATGTGGAACACCATAAACATTGGAATTGTAGAATTAATGAATTATGTAGTGATTAATTGGAGTTAATGGGCTATTGGAGTTGATTCATAGGAAGGAAACAAGATCTTGGAGTGGCATACGACGAGTTTACTTAGGATAGAGATGCACTACCTTAGACCTTGGAAGAATAGGCTGAGCACTTGGATTGTCATGTTTAACTCGAGCTTGGAAGCTTGCATACCCATGGATTTTTAGGGGCAGACATACATATGAGTTTGGGGATCGTAGACATGTATGATTTGTTAGACCCCCTCCCGAAAGTCATGAGGATATGATGGGTGATTGGAGTTGATCTATACAAGATGATTCTTTCGTTCAGACGATGAGGTTTGTTTGAAGGACTAGGTAGTACAAATGGCATCTCAAGAATTGTGCTCAAGGATGAGATGATAAACGTTCACTCGCACACTAGAATCCTTGAAACCCTTAAGCCCTACCAAGCCACAACACGGTTGGATCATGACCACGGGTTTTGGCTCTAGGTCGAGAAGACCTTGGCCAATACTCAACCACCACCAATACCCCAGCCTACTTTACGTACCCCATACACTGCATGGAGTACTAGGACAAGATAGTTGTCATCTTTACTTGGTAACCTACTTGTCTACCAAAGACGGAAGAGGAGCCGTTCAGATGGTTAGGGGACATTTGAAGACCGTCATGCCAAGGAGGTAGGACTATACCGACCGCCGTCGTCAAGAAGTAAACTTCTGCATCGAAGACCATGTGCACCTACGGGTCACTCCTCTTAGAAGAACCAAGCATTTCCATGTCAAAGAGAAGCTCACACCAAGATTATCGACCCCCTTTTTAGGACACTACAAGACGAAGAGAAGGCGGTTACCAGATGGAGTTGCCACCTGAGTTACCCATTGTGCACAATGTTTTCCCACACAACACAACTTCGGGAGTATTTCCAACTTCCTAACTAGCCCGACCTAGACCAGGACATCAATCACCAAACCATTGACCTTTAGCCCGATCTGACCTACCACAAGCTACCCATTGACGACCTGGATCAAGCAGAACATTATACAAGAAGCCACACCATCAAGTACTTCAAGGTTCCATGAAGCACCACTCGGAAGGAGAAGCAGTAGGAGGACGTGAAGACTACCCAGATCTAAGTTCTGTACTCCTTTCCATGCCTAGTTTGGGAATCTCGGGGACGAGATTCTTGTAAGGGGGGGTAGGTCTGTCACACCCTGATTTTCATGCCACAACACTTAAGCTAATAAATCATGATAAATTGTGGTTTGACAAAAACTTTTGAGTGTTTGGTCTTTTCTTGATTTGATTTTAGTCTGCTGTTTGCAAGTGCTCTAAAAATCAAACAAATCCTCCAACTCTTATACTCATTCTCCTTGATCCAAAACCTTGCCCAATGATCATGACATGTGTGCAGGACATAAAAATAATTTCTTGCAAAAATATTTTGGCCAAAAAGTATTTTCTAAATTAGGTTTTCCAAAACCCCTGAATTGAGACTTGAACTACAAGTACTTAATTAAGGGTGTGAAAAATCTTTCAAAAATTATATTTGACTCCTATTAGATATAGGACTCCCAAAAACCACAAACATATTATTTTCAAAGTTATTTTGCTATTTTATTTAAAGGCTTTTTATTAAGGCCAGAAATAGTCTTTAATAGGTGAAAATTATTTTAATGTTTCAAAAATATTTGAGAAAATTTAGGGAATCTCAGTGGACATATATTGTCCACATATAAGAGTTTCAACACATGGTCATGTTCAAAATATTGGTCAAACCCCTCAAAAACCCTTTCTGGATATTTCAAGCTTTTGAAATATTTACAAAGGAAATATTCTTCATAAATTCCAATAAAATTCTATCATGTCACATATGACACATTTGATGATCTTGCCAAGCCTCATGCCTTGAAGATCAAGAAAACACCATCCAATCCCCTCAAAACCATTTTTGTCCATTCTGAAGTTTGAGCAACTCGACATTGCCAAACATGTCCAAATGATCTCAAACTTGGTGCGCATGCTCAAATGGTGTAATTATGCATCTAGGCCAAATATCACAAGTTGGAGAGGAGGATATCTTGATCAAAGTGCCCCAAAACCCTTTCTGACCAGATCCAAATTTGAACAATTCTACATTGCCGACTTTTTACTTGTGACCTCAAATTTTGTGGACATTCTCACAACCTCAAATGATGAAACTACACCAAGTTGTGCATCAAGGAATAATGATTTGCATGACTAAATCTTGGAAAAGCCATTTCTGTTGATTTCTAGGGTTTACCAAAGTTACATTGGCCACTTTGCCCAAATGAGCTCAAATTTGGTGGAACACCCTAATTATATGTTCCATTTCACCCTGTTAATCCTCATGTCAAGTGGAATCCATTTTCTTAACCAAACTAGCATCAAACACCTTCTGGCAGAATGTCGAAATGCATGTTTCAACCCCTTCCACTAATCTCCATGAGCTGAAATTTTCCCACAGCCTCACCTGCTCCTCCTCTACCTCCTGCATGCTTTGTTGCCCAAGGAGCAATGATTAAGGGGGGCAGAGAACCATTTTTTCTCTCTGGACAACCACTTTCCCCTCCCTTTCTCATCTCTCTCCCACTCCTGGCAAGTTCCAGAGCATCCAAAGCCTCCCTCCCTCTTGTTTATTCTTCCTGCAGATGCTAGACACAAGTGGACGCGCGGGTGTGCGCGAAAAGCCATGTATGCCAGCCATTTGCGCGCTCTGAAGCACGAGGCAGAGCAGGCGACCGTTGACGCCGCGTCCCCCGACCACCTCGAGCCTCCCCCTTGCGCCAGTCGAGGTGCCTCGACGTCCGCAACACGCCACCGCGTTGGCTCCCTCCTTCCCCTCTTTGTCCTGCCCGTGCCGCGCGTGCATAGAGCCGCCTGATCCTGCCAATGCACGTGCAAGCTCGTGGCTCCACCCGGCGCACGCCTCTCTCTCTCTCTCTCTCTCTCTCTCTCTCTCTCTCTCTCTCTCTCTCTCTTCCTGGTGCCCTACTCCACCCCGTGAACACCACAAACAACCCCTTGCCCTCTCTCCTAGCTGCCCGAGCCGTTGCCGCGGCCACCCGTGCACCGCGGCCATGGTGAGCCACGGTTCGGCTACTTAAGGCCGTCCCAGGCCATCCTCTTCACTCCATTTGCTCCCCCTCTCCCCTAGAGCCCTCTGGACCAAGACACACCCCTCCTCGTGCCCTCCATAGCCCTCCATGGCCGGAGAACCGCCGCCAGCCCCTGGCTAAATTCGGGGTATCCTGAGCCTCCCTTCTCTCCCTAACCACTCTAGTGCCCTCATACCACCACCTCGAGGCCTCCATCGCTGTCGTTCATCCCCGGGAGCACCGCGCGCTCGTGGCCAACGATGGCCGATGGCCTCCTCTGCGGCCGTCCAAGCCGTCGCCACTACGACCCTCGTCGGCGTGCGCAAAGCACCTAGGTGGATGCGGCACAGCCTCCTGAGCCCATCCATAGCCAGAGCGTCGCCGGAGGTGCCCCGTAGCGCCGGTAGTTGTCGTCGGGGCTCTCTGCTCCCTCGGCCAGGCGAGCGCGCCGGAGGAAGACGAAGACGAAGGCCCTGCAGGCGGGCCCCGCTCATCAGTGGCCTAGCCACCAGGCCACGCTGGCAAGTGGAGGCGGGTTCGCCATCTCCCGCGTCCCCGCAGTGAAAGCGCACTACGCCTGGGCGCCTTTGACGTCGCCCTGTCGTCCGCATGGACGAGCCGCTGGGCCGGCCAGTGCGCTGCGGTGCTAAACAGCGCCCTGTGCACACTTTAGGTATAAACCAGATCTTCTTCTTTTTCTGTTCCAGTTAATTTCTAAAATCCATAGTTAACTCTTTTCCTTTCCAAATTTGATGATTCAAATTTCAACTGACTCCATAAATCAGGTTCTATTTAATGGGCTATAGTGGACATTTTCTTTGTTCTTGGGTCTCACTGGATCCTTTAAAAAGGTCATTTATCCACAAGAGTCCACTTCAAAAATCCATATTATATTCATTTCAACTCCAAATTCAGTGAAACCAATTTCTAAATGTTTCTAAAATCATGCCTAATTTAATGGGTACTTTTAATCATTTTATAAAAAGGCATTTTGCAGAGAACTTGCAGATCCATTAAATCCCTTATATCCTTCATATTGAAATGTTACAAAATATCCACTTATCCAATTCCATTGAAATCACTTTGGTGATTCCTCATATGACCGGAGGTATCCTAGAAAAGTCCAACTCACACTTTTAGAGCAATTTTATTTTTGCCTTGTTGTGTTTCTTATTGTGATTGTTTCCGTCGTTAGTTGGCGAAGTAGACGGAGTACTTGGAGATGGACCAGAAGGTTTGAAGACTCTGAAGGACAAGGCAAGCAGCCCTTTGACCATGTCTATGAAACCCTTTTTATGCATGTCATATAGCACTTTATTATTGTTGCATCGGAATCATGATGAGATGGTTGCCACTTCGGTGGGTTGCCTTCGTTTCCTCCTTGTTGATACTTGCATTGTACATGACCCTACCTTCCTATGAGGGTTATGCGGGTGGGAGTATATAGGATGCTAAAGTAGTTGCTACGCAAATGGGACGGGTATCCATGGTGTTGGAAGCAAAAGTAAACTCAAAGACTTTTCGAAAACCCCGTCGGGTGCCACTAACGCCCGAGGGAGATGGTGAGCTAGGTAACCACTTGATAAAGAAGTGGTGTACCAGAGCAAGTTGTGTGGGAGTGCTTTCGACAAACGGATTAGATTTAAGATTTGTCGACTGTCCCAACCTTACATGCGCAATCACTCTACCCTTATATGGGAAAGGGCATTATTGCATACCTAGGTCGATACTAGCATGGTGCCCACATTACTAGTGACGGGGGTGACATGAGGTCACTCTCGGGACGGGGTCGTGCCAGGTAGGGCGGCCATGACTGTTTTTACAGGGCACCGGACACACTGTTGGTACCCCGTGCTTGTGGTATGTGATGAATATGGGAGCGAGGCTCCACAATTTTAAGATGTGAAATGTTGGGCAAGGGGGTTACTACCAATCGAGTGGACTCTATGTTAGTGTCGTCTAGGGAAAGATAGTGATCGGGTGCTTACCCCGGGTACATGAGGTACCGCAGGTCGTGGATGACATGGAAGTTCCCCGGATCTTTGGGTAAAGTGTGCAACCTCTGCAGAGTGTAAAACTATTCGAATAGCCGTGTCCACGGTCAAGGACAGTTGGGCGGTGCTGCTTAAAATATGTCCAGAGTTTTACAAACTGCGTGTGTGTGTGTGTTGATGAAACTATTTGGGTTAAGTCAGATGACTTGACACGATGATCAAGTTGGATTGGTGTCCAACTCTGCTTATGTTGATATCTGTAACTTGTTCATACGAATATCTGTACCCTCATGATGCATACATTACAGGTCGATAGATCATGTCATTGCACTCAAAACTAGCTTTCTGCAAACTACCTACTTAGTGCTATATCATTGCATTATTGTGCCTTGTTCCAATAATGGGTTGCTTGAGAGTACATTCAAAGTACTCATTGGCTTGCCACTGTTATTTAATTGGCCAGGCATGGAAGAACAGGAGTTCAAAGAGGAATTCTTTGGAGACTAACATGCGAACTAGGACGCTTTCCCAGTCAGAATGCCTGTAGGGTTATGGTAGATGGCATGGGTTCTACTTATCAACGAAGATTTCCACTACTTAAGTTTATTTGGTATTCATCCCTTGTGGCTTTATCTATGTAAGACTTGACCATAATGGTCATAATTTGTGTAAGACAATATGTATGGATGTAAGATTCTTGTTATTCAGCTTCTGTGTGTTCAGTGAGCATTGATCTGTGGGATCACTGTACATGTGTACTCGGTGATCATGACTTATGAGTCGGGGTCCCCAGAAGTTGTTTCATTCCGGTGTCAGGTGCAAATTATTCCAGTATCGGATGATTGTGTACCCGCTTGAAACTTCTTTCATCTTCTTATAATGCTCTCTATGTGTTTCATTTATTCAACTCGAGAGATACTTATGCTTCATCTGCTGAGTTGACCATCCGATACTCGACTTTGTTAAGTTCGTAGTTACATCATTTCCCTCCTTGTCCTCTTCATAAGTAGGATACATATCCTGAAGGAAGAATGAAAACTTCGTCAGGATGCACTGATGCTGAGAAATTAAACATCAATGACATGGACCGACCTCTTCGGGAAGAGCAACCAAGTACTAAAAGATCCGTTAGATTCATAGCTAGACCATTCCCCCCTTACCCGACCTCTTAAATCTCGGGACAAGATTTCTTTGAGTGGAGGAGAGTTGGAACTTATAATTAATCTACAGTGATCTCCCCTCTAATCATGCCAAGTCGTCATGTTTCGCAAGCTTAAGTGCCACTAGCTCAAAGTCAAGGTCAAATTTAAATTTAAATTGCAGGTAAAAACAATATTTCTTGGAACGGTAAAACAAAGATGTTGGTGGTGTTGCAAATATTCCCTAAGTAATTTCCAAGATGAAACCAACATCATTTGGATTCCCAAAATTCCCATGGAATTAATTAAGTGGATCAACCACAACTAATTGGGCCATTCCAAATTAAACAATTGGTTTAGCATTTCAAAATAAATTTAAACTTTGTGTGCTAGCTCAAAATATTGCCTAATATTTATGTGCTAAATTTCATGTTCAAACAATCATTTGGTATTAAAATAAAATAGGAAATAGAAAGAAAATAAGAAATAGAAAAAGAAAAAGAAAAAGAAAAAGAGAAAACCCCCACTTTGCACTTGGGCCTCAAGTACGCAGTGAGGCCCAGCCCACCGGCACCCCCTTCTTCTTCCTCCTATTCACCCGAGCGTGGTGGATGCCAGAACGACATCCATGACTTGGATCAGCCACGGGGCAGCCATCCAGAGGCCCCCGACGCTCCATAAGGACCCCCGCAACCCCTGATAAACTCTAGCACCATTCCTCACCTTCCCCACGCCACTTTTCTTCTCCCACGCGCTTGGCTGAACCGCCGTCCCCATGGCCTTTGTCCCGCGCATAGCCACCGTCCTCCCTGGGCCTAAGATCATGTCCAAGAGGATTGTTGTGCGCTGCTGCTTTGTCTGCACCACAGGGTGCGATGTGCCAATCCACCACATCGCGACACTATCATGGACCTTCCTCGACTCCACATGTCGGTCGCCATCATCGATTCTCCTCCACTATAGCGCCTCTCCGAGCTTGGATTCGTGCTCGACCATGCTCTTCACCCTAGCCCTAGCTCCCCACCATTGTGTCTCATTGCCGCCATGGCCTGAGCCCATTCTACTTGTGCCAATGGATGCCGAGCACATCACTCTGCTCTTGGAGATCCAAGGAGGACGTAGCACTTCTCCCCTCTGTCGTTCGTGCGCTGTGGCATCGCTGCCACACGCGCATGAGCTCCGGGCTCCGCTCTGCTTGTCGCCGCCGTCGGCCCAGGCCATCTCTAGCAGCCCCGCGACCACCCTTAGAAGCACAACGCTGCCAGCTACCCATAGAGCCCAGCCATGGATCCAGCCATTGTCAAAAACGGCCGACCGAGCATCGCCGTCGCGTACTGCTTAGCGCCGATGGCCCAATACTAGTTAGCCGGCATGGCGTAATTGTTGGAAAACATAGTAGAAGACAAAAAAAAATCACGCCTATGCACACCCAAGATCAACATGAAGATGCATAATGGGTTGGGATTATGATCGTTACCGTCACCGAGTTGCAGTGGAAGAAGAACGTGTCAGTGTAGATCATACTTGGAGTCCCTCGAACTGAAGATGAATGATCCCGTGAACCTCCGCGAACAGTCCCTCGAACCGAAGATCGAAAGTACGGCCTCTCTACTTGGTTGCAAGCGTGCAGCCTTCACGATCTGGTAGCGCTTTGCCGTCCAGAGCTAATCGTTGCCGGAGAATTAGAGGGAGGAGGTTAGAACCACACAAGGCTTATAATTATGAGGACAAGAGAATTAGCCTAGCTCTAATTAGTCAATTAGGACCAACTAGAACTAGAACTAGAAGAACTGGAGGAGGCTCCAAAACTTATGCAAACAACAGAGCAGAAACCCCTAGTATATATGGATTAGTGGAGGAGGGGGCATCCACCAAGGAAGGAAAGACCCTCCTTGGGTCGCCGGCCGAGGGGAGGAGTAGGACTCATACTTAGTCCAATTCGGCCCCCCTATATGGCAAGGGGGGCGCCACTTCCTTATGGGCACTTATGGCCCATAATTCCTTCCACCACTTGGCCTTTTAAGGCCCGTTAATATTTAAGTTAAATATGAAATGTTCCAAATACTTCCAGACCATTTTATATATGTTTCAACATCTCCAAAAACATTTTCCACCTATATATAATTTATTGGCATTACCCGATATTCACCGAAACCCTTCTGGTGACCCCGAGTCGCTTCCTGGTCCTCCGAAACTATTTAGAATATTAATGAAATAATTCCACAAATATATTCTCATCACTTCCGCCCTACTAACACTTAGCAGATTGTGATAGCATTAAGCTTATGACCTCGTAGGTTTGGTAACTCACCGACATGAACAAAATCGTTTGTTAAATGACCGATAGCGGAACCGTGGACGTACATATCGATCCATGTGAGTACACGAATGATATTCGTGTGAACCTTTGGTTATCATGTGATGTTCCCTTTGCTTCATGATATTTCACAAACCCGGCATGCATCGGTATCCTCCTAAGTCATCACCACGCTCACTATACTGAAATCCTCGCTACCGGCTTTGTTCTTCTTTCTTGTTATTGTGTTCTAGCATCCCCGTGATGAAGTCACATGTTTCTGTCCAGACGATGCTTCATGCCGTCACACCGAGAGGGTCCTAAGAATATCACTCCATCACTGGAGGAGAAGATCCCACTCTCGAGCTATCTTGTCCCTTGCCAAACTTGTTGACGAACCTGTAAGTTGTTGTTATGATCATCGTGTTACAGGTGACGTTTGAGAAACCCCAAAGTCCACCATACGGTAAGAAGTGACTACGACTCTCATGGTCTAAGGAGCAAAGCCACACATTAACACTCCGTGTTATTACGATTGATTGTAGACGATATTAACTCAATTCATAACAAATAAGATTGGGTCGATTCAATATGATCGTTCTTCCAACGTCGTAACACTGGTACGCGTCGGTCCTAAACAAACGGTTTTTAACCCCTTTCCGCGACGACATTTGGAACCGTCGCCAAGTGAGTGTGGGCGATAGGGGGATCCTTCCCACACGACCCAGAAACCGTCGGGGATATGCCATCCTGGCACACACGCTCGGCAAAATAAGGTCGTGTGCGACCGGCTAGAACTCAAATACAGAAATACGTACAGTAGTGCTAAAAAATACAATTATACAGGCGAAATCATTTCTGGTCGTAAGTACATCCCACACAGTGTCGGTGTACAGAAGTAGGAGCTCTACTTTGCACCCCTATATCTGTGCACGGGCAGTCAGAGCCGCGCCTGCGGCCACACTTAGCAGGGCAGAGGAAGGAGGCCGAAGCCACAAGACGATCAAAGTAACGCCAAGATAGAGACCCAAATACCAAGAGGGCGAGGTGGACTCCCCCGGCAAGACCCTTGCCGGGGGGCTCCCACGGCCCCGGCAAGGGCCTAGCCGGGGCAACTTGCCCAACACCAACGAAGCGTGCCACCCTTGAGCCCGAGGTTCCGAACATCGTCAACCACACTGGAACCAAGGCTCGGGAGGCACCTCCATGGTGGCATGCAGATCTTTGTGAAGATCATTAAACACACAGAATCAGATGAGGACCAGAAGACGAGACCTCCGGCAACATCCTTGCAGGGACGACCGCAGTGCCACGGCAAGACCCTTGCCTGGGCCCCCGGCAAGACATTTGCCGGGGACATCAGCAGGGCCGCAGCCAGGCCCGCGCACACCGCCATCACGCCAGCCAGCCTACATGGCGCTGCCCACCTTGCTGGCTGGACGCGTGTCGAGGTAGGGCGAGGCGGCAACAAAGCGAGGGGACACCTCAGGGGTGCATTTAATGCGTCTTGTCCCGTAATGACAAGCGATAAGCTTGTACACTGTACCCTTTCCACCTCTTGTGTGCCACTGTGGCGCCTCCTTCGACTATAAAAGGAGGCTCGAGGCGTACTGGAGAGGGATTCGGCTCTTTGAGCAAACTCACACATCGTAGCTAGCTCAAGAACGCTGAAATACACACCAAAGCAGGATTAGGGTATTACGCGATCTCCACGGCCCGAACCTGGGTAAACGACCTTTGTGCTGGCTCTTAGACCCGCTCTTCACAACCCCGCGCCCGCCGACCACAGTAGGTATTCTGTTGATCCCATAGGTGTCATTCTCACCGACATCTTTGGCGCGCCAGGTAGGGGGCGCGGTTGTGCAGCTAGTCTAGCAGTTCTTCGTTGCCATGGCTCCCAAGAGGAAGACGACGATGACAATCGGTTCATCCGGAGCCGGACTGCCCGTACCGGTGCGGGTGAGTAGCGGGCCGGTCGCGGATAGAACCCGAGGCGTGACTCGCGAACACCCACATCGCCCTGGTGGTCCAGACCTGGCGAGCGGCGTCATTCCTGCGCAAGACGGCGGGCCGCATGCCGCAAATTCCACAGACGGAATTGGGCCCCCCGTAGGCGGCGGGGCCCTCCAGGGGCGGCGCCATGACACCCACCGGCGGCGCGGCGACCTCCAAGACGCCTGCGCCGGTGCCCACGATGCGCTCTTCCCAAGTCATGCGTGACGAGCAGCGTCACCACACTGGTGACCCCGGGTGCCGACCTGGGAAGAGTCCAGTGCACCCTTCACAAGACGAGGGAGGCCAGCATGCACGCCGAGCTGCAGGCGAAAAGGGCGGACAACAGCAGGGCCGTGATAGAGCTCCTTCTAACATGGTTAGAAGTTGGAGCACGTCACGATCCACTCAGCTTTCGCCGCCGCCCACACCAGCAGAAGCTCTGGCGCTTGCAGCTGCTCCTCGACTTTCCTCCTGCTGCGGAGAAGCTCGACGAATGGAGAGCCACCGTCCGGAGCCTCGTCGGCATCACCAACAAAGATGAGCCGCGACCAGCGGGGCCCATAGGCAGGCGCTCCGTCGAGCCACCGCATGCCAGTGGGGGAAGAGCCGGAGGTGATGCAGCCACGATGCGCTCTCCTCCCCCACGCCCGTTACCGCGTGTGTCAACCTGTCGTGATGACGCTGGCGATAACATTTCCATAGCGTCGTCCGATCCGCGGACCCACCGCGATCAGCACCAAGTTCTTCGGGAGTGAGCCCTTGAAGACGCTTGAACCACCATTGAGCACCGGCGTGATGCACGCCACCAGTCCGATAGGCAGGCAGGGCCCACTATGGACCACCCGGCACTGGGAGGCTACGGTAGCCTACCTTACAAGGTGGGTTGCCCAGCCTTTACCCGTGAGCTGCGGCAGTTCCAGTGGCCCTCCCACCGCACATTCAAGCCCGACGTCGGCGAGAAGTACAACGGCAAGACTCACCCGTCAGAGTTCCTCAGCATCTACACCATTGCGATGCAAGCTGCTGGAGCCCACGACGACAAGGTGCTTGCCAATTACTTCCCGTCGGCGCTTAAGCCCAACGTCATGTCATGGTTGATGCACTTGCCAGCGGATTCCATTTCTTCTTGGTCGAATCTGTGCCATGAGTTTGTTGGCGCCTTTATTGGAGGCCATCAAGCTCACAGCCAGGCAAGTGATCTGCACATCATCCCCCAGAAAGAAGGTGAGAACCTGCGCAAGTACATCCACAGGTTCAGTCGGGTGCAGTACAACATCCCAGACGTTCACCCTGCCGCCGTGATCAGCGTATTCCATCAGAATGTGCGTAATCGCAAGATGCGTGAAGAGCTGGCGATGAACAAGGTCAGAGATGTGGCCGAACTTTTTGTTCTGGCCGATAGGTGCGCTCGAGCTGAAGAGGGGAGGAAGTACCCCGGTGAGGACGTCGGTGTGGAAACTGACTCCACGGACGACGACGCCGCCGCCCCAACGAAGAAGGGCCGGCACCATAACAGAATGCGCAAGGGAAAGGCCGTGCTTGCCTTTGAGGGATCCGATGACACCGGTGCTGCCAAGAAAGCCAAGGCAAGCGACCCCGGCAAGGAACTTGCCGGGTGTGCCGCTTGCCGGGCCTTGGCAGCTGCCGACAAGCCAGGAAGCTCCGACAAGCAGTATTGCAAGATCCACCGCACGAAGGGCCACGACCTCCAAAACAGCCGACAAGTTGAGCTGCTTGCTGAGAAGCAAAAAGCTGAGTATGAGAGGCGGGACAAGGAGAAAGGCCAGGACGGTGCTGAAGGATCCGACAAGAAGCGTGGCGGCCAAGGAGGCCGCCGCGGCAATGATAACCAGCAAGAGAGGCCCGCCCGGGGCTGTGGCAAGAAGCAGGAAGACGATGCTCATGACGAGGACGACGAGTCCGGCGACCACGAGTTCCAGAAGGCTACAGAGGCCATGTGCGTCGACGGTGGCGCCTCGCTGCACACCTCTCACCGCCAGCTCAAGCAATGGGCGCGTGAGATCACAGCAGTGGAGCCATCACTCGACGCGCGGAAGACACTGAAGTGGTCCAGCACGCCTATCATCTTTGACACTGAGGACCACCCTGATCGCACTACTGCGGTCAGGTGCTTGCTGTTGTTGGTTTCACCAACGATCCGCAACCTCAAGGTGACGAAGATGCTAGTTGACGGCGGGGCCGGTCTGAACTTGATCTTGCCTGTTGTGGTCAAAAGGCTGCAGATTCCTGATGGAGACCTCGAAGAGGCGGGCACATTTCAAGGGGTCAACCTGGGAAGGAGTCAGCCGAAGGGCAAGGTCATGCTGCCCGTGACGTTTGGAGGCGAGTTGATCTACAGGATGGAGAGGATTGTCTTTGATGTGACCGAGATCCCCTTGCCCTACAACGGGATCCTCGGCCTCCCGGCACTGGCCAAGTTCATGGCGGCGTCACATTACGCCTACAACACGCTGAAGATGCCTGGGCCGATGAACATCATCACCGTCCCCTCCGACAAGAAGGATGCGCTGATCTGCGCTGAGCAACTCTACCGGGAAGCAGTTGCAGCGACTACCGCCAAGGCACTTGCTCCTGCCGCTGAAGCCCCGGGAGGGAAGAAGACCGGCGAGACCTCTCACACCCACTCCGGCAAGCGCACCTCTTCAGAGTGCTGTGCTCCCGTCGAGGACGTGCCGGAGAGCTCCACCGGCAAGAGAAAGAGATCCAGAGCTGCACCACCAGAGACCAAGAAGGTGTCTGTCAAGGAGGATGGCACGGGAGGGGCTTTCACCATAAGCTCCACCCTCGATAGCAAATAGGAAGGCGAGCTCGTCACTTTCCTGCGGGCGAATGTCGATGTGTTTGCATGGCAAGCATCTGACATCCCCGGCGTTCCCAGGAAGGTGATTGAGCACCATCTTGCTGACTATCCTCATGCGCGGCCCGTCAAGCAGAAGGTCAGGTAGCAAGCTTTGGAAAGACAAGAGTTCATCACAGAAGAGATCAGAAAGCTAGAAGCGGCAGGCTTGGTGAGAGGAGTGCTCCATCCGACGTGGTTGGCAAATCCGGTGGTGGTGCGCAAGGCAAACGGGAAGTGGAGGCTGTGTATTGATTACACAGATATCAATAAAGCTTGTCCAAAAGACCCTTTCCCGTTGCCGCGCATTGACCAGATTGTTGACTCCATGACCGGTGTGACCTGCTATCATTCCTCGACACCTACTCAGGATACCGTCATATTTTCATGACGAGAGAAGATGAAGAGAAGACAACATTCATCACCCCATGTGGTACGTATTGCTTTTTACAGATGCCTTTCGGGTTGAAGAGTGCTAGCTCGACCTTTGCAAGAGCAGTCTATCGGAGTAATGGGCCACGGGTAGCCCAACCCGAGTCCCTGAACCTTTCAAGACTTTGGGCCGGCTGCGCCCCACGAGACTCCAGAATGAAGCGCTGCCTTCTGGTGGCCGGCTGGCTCAACAGCCGGCTGCCAGAAGACGGCCAAGTACCAGCAGACGGCACCAAGACAGGCCGACTCCTAACAGGCGGCCTCCGGAGAGGCCGGCGCCTAGCAGGCGGCCCCTGGCGCCCTCAGAGTCTGCGCCCCTCATCAAGAGGACAAGACAGGGTGAGGCTACAGTATAGCCCATCACCCCCGAATCCCGGGCGCGGCGTGGCCACAGTGCCCCGTACATGCGGAGATCTTCGCACGACGCGTCACCGTTGCCACTCCACCCTTGACGTCACCCCTGTCAGGCGGGGCCTGCTCCCACGACGTCCTGTCGGTACGGCTGCCGACGGCGGGCCCTACCAGGCAGCGAGGGCCCGAAGGGCGGCTTGGCCCGACCAGTCGGATCTAAGGGGATCCGGCTCCTAGCGATCAGCTGGACCGCTCCTCGAGGCTCGTGCACCATTAACCAGACTAGACACGGCGGGGCTACAGTGATCTCCCACTAGGCGGCGGGACTGTAACCATGCGTGTCCCGACCAAGCCTGCGTCATTAGCCTCATGGTTATAGTGATCAGCCACCAACCAGACCCGCCAGTGGCGGAGGCGGCCTGTCAGCTCCGTACCAGACTAGTTGGCGGGGCCCACCAGGCAGTGGGCCCTAGCAGCCGGTGGAGAAGCCGGAGTCCAGAGACACTGACAGCCGGGTCCTACACCCGGCCAAGTTACCATTGTACCCCTGGGGGGTAGGCCTATATAAACCCCCCAGGGCACCCATGCAAAGGGTTCCCAACCTGTTAGAACTAGACTCACACATAGAGGAAGAAGAGAGCTAGCCCTGCCTCCTTCAACCTCTAGCATACAGCTCAAGGAGCACCATTGTACTCACTAGTGCCTTAGAGATCATCCCGCAGAGCAGAACTAGGGGTGTTATCTCCTAGGAGAGTCCCGAACCTGGGTAAAGTGCGCCGGCGTTCGTGTGTGCACCTCATCCCGCTTCCAGGCACCGGTGAAGGTCTACTCGCTCCCACCATGATAAGCCATCCTTTGGCATATGTCGCACCCAACCCCCGACAATTGGCGCCCACCGTGGGGCGAGGTGCACCATCGTCCGGAGACCTGTTATGGACGGGAACCTTGTTCCTTCCTGGCGAGCGCAGCCAGCCAGCATGCCTGATGGCGTCAGCACCAAAGTGTTGCACGACGCGGAGATCGCCTATGCAGCAAGCTACCTCGCCGATCTTGTTGGCGAGATCCGCCTCTCCGACGAGCCTGCATCCGACGCAGGCACCGACTGCCCTGAGAGCCGCCTTGTCAGCCTCCTTGACCAGCTCCATGTCGCCAACGAGCCTGCTATGGAATTGGAGTCTGTTGGATCCACCGACCCGATGATCGTTGACTCCGACATGGCGTCGCTTGACGCGTTCCCCACCAACATGGTGGTCTACAACGAGCCGCCTCCTCGCAACCATAATGGCGGGAGCACCGTCACGGAGGTGCTTGTCATTAACAGTGGTGAGCACTCGGATGGAGGCATTCGAGACCCGCTCGATGCGGCGCTGCGAGACTTGTCGGTGCCCATCCCAGAAGACGCAGATGCTGAGACGCTGGAAGCACGCTCACGCTACGTCCAGCTCATCGAAAGCGCCAACCGACTGGCAAGCATGCAACGCCTCTCAAAAGCCTACCGGTGCGAGATGGACCGAGCCATCGGCGGCACACCGGCTCCTGAGGGGCCTAGCCGCATCGGCTCGATCCGGCAGTGTGGCGCGACCATCGCCAGCATGTTCGGGACGGATCGTTCCATCTACGCCATGCCTGCGGAGAACATACAAGCTGCCCAAGCGGCAGCAGATGAGCTAGACAAGCTCCGAGGGCGACGAGTGTCGTCACATGACGGAGCGCGTCCAGCAGCTCCTTGACGTGGCCGCCGAGGAATAGGAAGCCAGCTACTGCACCGAAGCACCCATCCGGCAAAATGACATCCGCCCCCTTGCCAGGATCACAGCGCGACATCTCGGATGCTGACTGGTGGCATCCGTGGTAGAAGAGGCAATGAGCCGGCTGCCAACCGCGATCAGACTCGCCTCTCCATCGAGCATGACGCAGAAGGCCGCCCCCGAGCTGTGGAGCGACAAGGCGACCTGCCTCCTCCTCAGCCTCATGGAGAGAGGCATCCGACTCCGCCGCCTGTCACACACCCGACACTCGGCGACCGCCTTGGCCACCGGGAAGGAGTCAGGGAGAACGACGCCCGCCACCGGATCGACCACCTCAACCGATCCCTGGCGCTAGAAGAAGAAGATGCATTGGGTCCACCCTGCTTTGGCCCTCGAATCCGGGATGAGCCCTTCCCTCGAGGGTTCACGCTTCCAAGAGATACGCCCAAGTACACCGGCTCCGTGAAGCCGGAGGACTGGCTGGTCGACTACTCTACGGCCGTCAGCATAGCAAACGGCAACAAGCGCGTTGCTGTGAAGTATGTCCCGCTCATGCTCCAGGGCACAGCCCGGACGTGGCTCAACAGCCTGAAGCCCCGCAGCATCAACAACTGGGTTGATTTCACCGAAGCCTTCATCCGCAACTTCACCAGCACATACAAGCGGCCTCCTAAGCCCCGCTAGCTCTCCTTGTGCATCCAAGGGCCCAGCGAATCCACTCGCGACTATCTCACGCGCTGGGCCGAGCTGCGCAACTCCTGCGAGGGCGTGCACGAGGTGCAGGCCATCGAATACTTCACCACCGGGTGCCGAGAGGGCACCCTCCTCAAGCACCGACTTCTCTGCGACGAGCCGGCGACCCTCGACGAACTGCTAATCATTGCAGACAAGTACGCCACGGCCGACTCCTCCATGAAGGCAGAAATCCAAGTTGATGCATCCGACAAGATGGCTCCTCAGGCTCCTCGGACTCCGGCTGGCGATACCAGTCGGCGTCAGCAACAGAATGACAACAAGCGCAAGGCCATACAGCCGGCTTCCACCAGCCAGCAGGCGGAGACAGTTGAGGACCAGCAGCCGGAAGGGCAGCCTCCGCCCAAGCATCAGAAGGGCGGCAAGCCCAATTGGTTGCCCGCCTTCTCGTACGAGCAAACCCTTGATGCACCCTGCAAGTTCCATAGTGATGCAAAGTCGTCAAACCAAACCACTCGGAAGTGCCATTGGCTCACCCGAATCGCCAAGGAAGATGGACTCCTACCTCCTCCGCTTGCCGGCCCGCCGCCTCCTCCACCCCAGCAGCCGGCGATTCGGCCAGTCGGTGCCATACAAGATGAATATCCTGAGGAGCATGGGGCCTATGTCGTGTTCACCAGTGTGGCCGACGACAGGCGCAGCAGACGGCAACAACAGCAAGAAGTACATGCAGTGGCGTCAGAGACCCCAGAGTTCATGCACTGGTCTGAGAAGCCTATCAGTTGGAGCAGGGCTGACCACCCGGAGGTGATGCCCTCTCCTGGTTCTTATGCCCTGGTCTTAGATGCCACCTTCGCAATAGAGAGGCGGGCAGCTCGTTTCTCCCGAGTTCTGATAGATGGCGGCAGCAGCATCAACATCCTGTACCGTGACACAATGGAGAAGTTGGGAATCAAGCAGAAGCAGCTTCACCCCAGTCGGACTGTATTCCATGGCATAGTTCCTGGCCTTTCCTGCTCACCAATCGGCAAGACCCAGATTGACGTTCTCTTCAGAGACAAAGATCACTTCCGCCGAGAGCCAGTCTGGTTTGAGGTGGTGGACCTTGAGAGCCCCTACCATGCGCTACTTGGCCGACCTGCTCTGGCCAAGTTCATGGCGGTCCCCCACTATGCTTACCTCAAGATGAAGATGCCAAGCACCAAGGGAATCCTAACCATAGTCGGAGACTACAGGAAGTCGTCCGCCTGCGCTGCAGACAGCAGCCGGCTGGCCGAGTCCCTTGTGATTGCAGCTGAAAAGCGGCTCCTTGACCGGGTTGTGGCGATGGCAGGCAAGCAGCCAGAAATGTCACCCATCCCCAAGGAGTCGGAAGTTGAGGGCTCGTTCAAGCCGGCGAAGGAAACAAAGAAGATACCCTTGGACCCGGAGCACCCGGAGAGGCACGCTGTCATAGGTACAAACCTAGATAGCAAATAGGAAAGCGAGCTCGTCGATTTCCTCCGTGAGAATTGGGACATCTTTGCATGGTCTCCCAAAGACATGCTGGGTGTTCCGACGGATTTCGCCGAGCACAAGCTACATGTCCGACCTGACGCCAAGCCGGTCAGGCAGCCCTTGCGCCGCCTGTCAGAAGAAAAGAGAAGAGTTGTTGGGGAAGAGATAGCCCGGCTTCTAGCAGCCGGCTTCATCATGGAAGTATTCTTCCCGGAATGGCTAGCCAATCCAGTCCTTGTGCGGAAGAAGAATAAGCAGTGGCGCATGTGTATTGATTATACAATCCTCAACAAAGCTTGCCCCAAAGATCCCTTTGCTTTGCCAAGAATCGACCAAGTGATAGACTCCACAGCCGGATGCGAGCTATTGAGTTTCCTGGATGCATACTCAGGGTATCACCAGATTAAGTTGAACCCGGCCGACAGGCTGAAGACCGCCTTCATCACGCCATTCGGAGCCTTCTGCTACCTGACCATGATGTTCGGCTTGAGGAATGTCGGCGCCATGTTTCAGCGTTGCATGCAGAAGTGTCTCCTCAAGCAACTCGGCAGAAATGCCCACGTTTACGTGGACAATGTGGTGGTGAAGATGGAGAAGCGTGGCACGCTGCTAGAAGACCTCAAGGAGACATTTGAAAACTTGCACCGGTTTCAAATCAAGCTCAACCCAGAGAAATGCGTCTTTGGAGTACCAGCCGGCCAACTTCTCAGTTTCCTGGTCTCAGAGCGCGGCATAGAGTGCAACCCTGTGAAGATCAAGGCCATCAAGAAGATGGAGGTGCCCACCCGAGTGCTGGACGTGCAGAAGTTCACCGGCTGCCTGGCATCCATCAGCCGTTTCATCAGTCGGCTGGGCGAGAAGGCTCTTCCCCTGTACCAGCTCATGAAGAAGACCACTTTTTTTGAGTGGAACGACAAGGCGGACGAAGCTTTTCTCCAGCTCAAGAAGATGTTAACCACTCCTCCTATCCTGGCGGCTCCGACTGATAAAGAGCCCATGCTCCTCTACATCGCCGCTACCAGCCGGGTGGACAACACAGTCATAGTTGTAGAACGCAAGGAGGAGGGCAGAGCACTACCAGTCCAGAGGCCGGTGTATTACTTGAGCGAAGTACTGTCTGCCTCCAAGCAAAACTACCCCCACTATCAGAAATGTGCTATGGTGTGCACTTTGCAGAGCACCCAGTTACTGTTGTCTGCACTGCTCCGCTTGCCGAGATCATTGGAAGCCGAGATGCTTCAGGCCGAGTGGCCAAATGGGCCATAGATCTGCCCCCCTACACCATCTACTACCAGCCTCGCACCGCCATCAAGTCACAAGCGCTGGCCGTCTTCCTCGTCGACTGGGCCGAGACCCAGTACCTGCCGCCAGCGCCAGGCTCCACCCATTGGCGGATGCACTTTGATGGTTCAAAAATGCGCACCGGTTTGGGAGCCGGCATCGTCCTCACCTCCCCCAAAGGCGACAAGCTCAGATATGTGCTGCAAATTCACTTTGCCGCCTCCAACAACGTAGCTGAATACGAAGCACTCATACACGGGCTCCGGCTTGCCAAGGAACTCGACATTCGCCAGATCCTGTGCTATGGTGACTCCGATTTGGTGGTCCAACAGTGGTCGGGCGACTGGGACGCCAAGGATGCCAATATGGCAAGCTACCGCTTCCTCGTGCAGCAACTCAGTGTATACTTTGAAGGGTGCGAGTTTCTCTATGTGCCAAGAAATGATAATGAGCAAGCAGATGCCGTGGCACGGATTGGCTCCACCCGGCAAGCAATACCAGCTGGCGTCGCCCTGCAACGCCTCCTCAAGCCGTCTGTCAAGCCCTCGCCAGAATCAGACTCCATCTTTGTGCCGGCCCCTCCTGAAGTAGTCGAATCCGACTTGAGGACCCCAGTAGCCGGTGCGGGGACTTCGGCAGGCGGCTCGGGGACTGCAGCAGTCGCACCCGGCGCAGGGACTTCAGAGCCCGGCCCGGGGACTGAGCAGTCGGCCCGGGGACTTCTCCGGCTCAGCAAGCGGCAGCCAACTCCAACCCGCCGCCTCCCGGCCCAACCGCCCTTGTGCAAGATGCAGTCGTGGCAGTCGAAGAAATAGCAGCACCTTCATGGGCTCAGCCCATCCTCAACTTTCTGGTGAACAAAGAACTGCCGACTGATGAGATCCTGGCCCGACAAGTGCAACGACGGGCAACAGCATACACCATCGTCAACAGAGAACTGGTGAGGCGCAGTGTCACTGGTGTGTACCAGCGCTGCGTGGAGCCGGACCAGGGCCAAGCAATTCTCAAAGATATTCACCAAGGCGAATGTGGTCACCACGTGGCTTCAATATCACTTGTTGCCAAAGCTTTTTGCCACGGTTTCTTCTGGCCGACTGCTCTAGAAGACGCCAAAGACTTGGTTCAGAAGTGTAAAGGGTGCCAGAAGTTCCGCTCCAAGCCACATCTGCCGGCTTCTGCACTCAAGACCATTCCCATCGCCTGGCCCTTTGCCGTCTGGGGGCTGGACATGGTGGGGCCATTCAAGACGGCTCGCGGCGGCATGACTCATTTGCTTGTCGTTGTGGACAAGTTCACCAAGTGGATAGAAGCAAAGCCAATCAAGAAATTGAATGGGCTGACTGCTGTGACTTTCATCGCCGACATCACCACTCGGTACGGCATACCACACAACATCATCACCGACAACGGCACAAACTTTGCCAAAGGAGCCTTGGCTCGTTTCTGCGTGATATAGGGCATCCAATTGGACTTAGCGTCCGTTGCCTATCCGCAGTAAAATAGCCTGGTGGAGCGAGCTAATAGCCTCATTTTGTCTGGCATCAAGCCTCGGCTGGTCGAGCCTCTAGAGTGTTCGGCCGGCTACTGGCTTGATGAGCTACCGGTCGTCCTCTGGAGCCTGTGCACAACTCCGAACAAGTCAACTGGCTTCACGCCCTTGTTTCTCGTCTACGGTGCCGAAGCCGTCATCCCGACGGACATAGAATTTGACTCCCCTCGAGTCACCATGTACACCAAGGAGGAGGCCAAAGAAGCACGAGAAGACGGCGTCGATCTGCTAGAAGAAGGCCGGCTATTGGCACTCAGCCGGTCTGCCATCTACCAGCAGAGTCTACGCCGATACTACAATCGGAAGGTTAAGCCAAGATCCTTCCAGGAGGGAGACATTGTGCTCCGGCTGATACAGCGAATAGCCGACCAGCACAAGCTCTCAGTACCTTGGGAAGGCCCTTTCATCATCAGCAAAGTGTTGGGCAACGGTTCCTACTACCTGATCGATGCTCAGAAGCCCATAGGACGCAAAAGAGCCGACTCAGGAGACGGAGAGGCCGTGGAACGCAAACCTCCTCCGAAGATTTTACAGTTAAAGCAGTATGTACCATGCTACCTTTTGTATTAAGTACGAAGACTCTGGGTCCCCCGAGAAGAGCTCAGGGACTACCCTCTTTTATCTATATGACAAGTATCATGCGTATGAATGTGTTGTTTCATTATTCCGCCTGGCACCGGGTTCGACCAGTCGGCCCGGGGGCTCGCCGCCTTCTACTATGTGCCGCCTCCCGCAGTCAGACAAGTAATGTGCTGGCGCCAAAAAAATCCTCATGTCAGAAGCCGCAGCTCGCAGAGCGACTGCACGACGGACAGGGGTGGCAAAAAATGGTGCCCACACGAAAAATGGCTAAGGAAAAATGCCCTCATAGTCTAGGTCGGCATCTCGCCTCTTCGACCGGCTGCTAAGCAGCCGGTCGGCCGGCTTCTACTTACCTTGCCAATGCTCCAATCGGCTAAGTACTTGCCCTCCCAAAAATAGCTAAGTAGTCAACCCAGCCGCAGTCTGCGGAGCGGCTGTTTGGCTGGTAAGAGGGTAGCAAAGGAAAAAATCAAGGGGCAGAAAGCAAGAAAAGTCAGAATTCGGCAAATAAAGCACAAGTTGTGTCGAAGAATATTTACATAGCAAAAGGCCCATTGGCCAGCATTCAACAAAGTTTGAAATACACCCCGCAGGTGGAATTGTGCAAATTTAACAAAAGTTTGTCGAGACCGATGAGCAGGAAAAATAAAGGCGACGGCCTAAGGAGCAACAGAGGGTTCCGGCTAGACGGCGGAGTCGGTAGCGCTGGTTGATGGAGCAGACGGTTGGGCAGCAGAGTCGGCAGCGCTGGCGGGTGGAGCGGACAGCTGGTCGGTCTCCGCCTGGTCGCCTCCAGTAGCAGTCGGCGCGCTCGAGCGCGGACCATTGCTCGAGGCACAATCAGGCTGAGGCTGGCTGTCCGCTCCGACCTCCGGCGCGTCTTCTTTGCTTTCCTCGTCCTCCGCATCCTCTCCTTCGTCGCTGGAATCGATCACCTCGGCCGAGTCCTCGCTGTCCTCTGGATTCAGCCCGAACCACTCGAGTGGCTCCTTGGCACCATCATCAACCAGCTTCGGGATGAAGACACTAGTGTTGGTATAGTCATTGATCGCCGCCGCCCGCTTGACAAGGTCGTCCTCCACCGCCACAAGCTCCTCCTGCGCCTCCAGCTGAAACGTGGTCAGATGGGCTAGATCTAGCCTAGGGTACCATGCCTTGACGAACTCCAGAGCCCGGCGCGCTCCAGCCCGGGCCGAGGAACCCTTCTAGGCCTCCAGGCGACCGGCCGCCACCTCCAGCCAGTCGGCAGTCCGACTGGGAGTACGCGGAGTCGGCATGCCTGGCCAAAGGGCGGAGATCGCCTGGGCCCCGACACATTGAAGACGGCGCAACATACGATGAGCCAGCCTAAGGCGGGCTTGGATGCTGAGAAGCTGCTCGCTAAGGGTCTTCGGAGCATCGACAACAATCTGCATGCCCTCTGCCCTCCGCTCCTGGCGCTAAGCCTCAATGGCCTGGTTCGCGGCAATGGAGTGGCCTGGGAAGAAGTCTGCTTGGGTAGTGAGCAAAGAAGCGAGAGGTTAGAAGCCAACAGTCGGCCCGAACAGAGGCCGGTGACTCAAAGAAAAAAAAAAAGCTTACTGTCGACCATGTCCTAAATACTACCAAAGCCGGCAGTCAGCTGCGCCTCCTTGTCGGCCCAGGCGGAGCGCTCGGTCTCAAACTCAGCGAGGAGGTCGGTCTCTTTTGCCTCCGCCTCCTTCTAAGCCGTCTGGAGACGCTCCGTCTGCTCCGCTAGTTGCCTGACCAGCTGGTCACGCTCCTCGGCCAGCTTGCTGCACTCTGCCTCCTTGGTGCGCAGCGCGGTGTTGGCTTCGCCCAGCTGCTGCTGCAAGGCGGCGTTGGCCTCTGCAAAAAGAGAAGAAGGGAAAGACGTCAACATTTCAACAAGGAAGGGATGCAGTTGCCGGGGAGATCCGGCCCGACTGCTCAGCAGTCGGCCCGAATCTCGGGGACTACAGCCCGCGGGCGTGCTATCACGCCCCCGCAGAAAAAGAAGTTATCAATGATCAACAAAAAGAAATACAGTCGCTGGGGAGATCCGGCCCGACTGCTCGGACCGAATCTCGGGGACTACAGCCCGCGGGTGCGCCAGCGCGCCCCCGCAGAGAAAGAAAGCCAAGACTCACTCCGGCTCTCCGACAAGTTGGCGGTCTGCCTCTCCAGCTCCCGGATGCCAGAGTTGAAGGTGGCCGCGCGAAGGTTATGATAATCCTGCAATAGGGAGGTCAGACGAAGTTAGCACTCGGAGCTTGCCAATTGAAGTTCCGGGCCGCCTGCTCAGCAACCGGCCCGAAACTTGGGGACTACACCCAGTGGGTGCACTGACGCGCCCCCACCAAGAGATAAAAAGACCAAATACAAAGAAGTGAGAAACGTACCCGGATGGCTGCTCGCGAGTCCAGGAACGCCTCGTTGCACCGCTTGAGAGCATCAGCTTTGGCTCGGAGCTTGGCCTGGACGTCAAGGGCCGCCTGGTTCAAGGATCCCGTTCCGCCTCCATGCACCCAGCTGGAGGGCGCGGCGCTGGTCGCCTCGGTGTCTGGGACCGACGAGCTCGCGGCGCCGGTTTCCAGCGGTCGCGGCGCTGAGACCGCCTTCGGAAGACGATGACGCACGGGTGTACGGGCCTCAGGAGTTGGGCCCGTCACCACCTCGTTCCCGGCTGGTGGCGCCTGCGGGGTGGCCGGCTGCTTGTCTCGCTCCCCACTAGACGGCGGTGGCAGAGGCACGACCACATCCGGCATGGCGACATCACCGCCCTCCCTCTCCATGGCCGGGTGCTCATCGCCGGCTCCCCCAGTCGACGCCACGAACTCTGGTAGAGGTGGCGTGGAATTCAGGGAGCGACAAGCAGCGGCTCCTGGCGGCGTGCGGCCTCTGCGAGCCGCTCCTTCGCCGTGGCATCAGCCTCCGCCTCTGCCAACTTCTTTAGCGCGCCGGCCTCCGCCTTGTCAGCCTCCGCCTTCTCCAGGCGGGTGGCTTCCTGCTCCTCGCGCACCTCCCGCGCGTTTCGCTCCTGCGCCTCCTGGAGGTCGGCAGCCGGATCGATTCATCGGGTGGTGGTGGAGGTCTCTGCCGACCTGATGACGGAGGCGGCGGTCGACTTGCCGAGGGATAGCGGGGCCCTGAGCCAAGGAAATAAAGCAAAGAAATTTTAGGCCGGATCAGCAAGAAAGGGAAAGCGTAAGAGAAAATACTTACGCCGACACCATGGGCGGCGCCTTCGGCAGCTTCTGGAACTTGGCCACCTTCACCGCGGCCTCCTTCCGCCTGGTCGCGGCGGCCGGGTTCTTGGGCTTCTTCGGCACGCTGCCGAACAGGGCGGCACCCTGCTTCCGTTTGCGCTTGCCGCCTTGGGCTGACGGCTCGGCGGAGGGGCCGACACCTATGTTAACAGCGCCCCGGACGGGGCGCGGCTCGTCTTCCTCATCGTCGTCATCGGGCCAAGTCTCGACGCTGCCCCCTCATCGGAGTCGCCTGCTCTGTCGCTGCCGCCTACGACGTCGTCCTCCAAGGCGGCCACCCCCAGGTCGGGGTCGTCCACGTCGCTCACCTCCCGGTCCGGCTGGTAGTTGCCACCCGGCCCCATGATGGCGGCCGTCGCCGGAGACATGTAGATCTACGCCCCCAAAGAATGACCACTCAATACCAAGACCAAGACCAAGACAAATACTAAAAAGGGAAAGCTAAGAGACTTACAGCAGGCGGCGGGTTGTCACGGGAGTATGGCCGCTTGCCGAACCGCCAGGACTTCTCCGACACCTTGAGGTCGGTGATCTTGTTCACCATCCGGGCCACCTCGGTAGTCGGCATGTCCCTCATGCACATCCGGCTCGGGTCGCGGTGCCCGCTCATCCGATAGATCAGATGAGGCCGGCCTTGGAGCGGGCCCGGCGCTCGATGAAGGCAATCAGCAAGTCGGACGCCCCGAGACCCTCCGCCTCCGTCAGCACCCGGAGCCGGTTGATGGCGGCGGCCGTGTCGGCCGACACGGGCTTCGGCTTATAGCCCCAGTTGGCCCGAGGTTCAGATGGGGGTCCGGCCTCATAAGGCGGCAGGTTGATGAAATCAACTGCCAGGTCGACGTTCTCCACATAAAAGTATGATTGCTGCCATAGTTTCACCGACTGTGACAGCTTGATGATGGGGAAGGCGCTCTTCGCCGACGGCCGGCGCATGACGACGAAAGCACCGCACTGGGCCGCCTTCTCCTTGGCGGAGGTGCCCAGTTTGGTGTAGAAGAAAGCTCCCCACATCTCTATGGTGGGGGGGATGCCGAGGTAGCCCTCGCACGCCGTGACGAAGGCGGACAACAGCGTCACATTGTTGGGCGTTAGATGATGCGACTGGAGGTGGTAGAACTCCATGAACGAGCGGAAGAATCCGCTCGCCGACAGGCCGAAGCCGCGGAGGAAGTGCGAGCGGAAGACGACCCGCTCGTTTCCCTGCGGCACCGGCGAGATTTCCTCCCGCGGTGGCACCCGCACTTTGACGAAGGCCGCATTAGGCATGCGGCGCGTGGCCCGGAGGAAGGCGAGGTGGTCTTCTATCACCACCGAGCCGTCCCAGTCCACTCCCTTCTCGTGTGCCATGGTGCTCGAGCCGGGCTGCGCGGGATGCTTGGGGCGAAGAAGCTCGACGGCGGCGAGCTGCGGCGGCGCTACGGCGGGCGCGGGGCAACGGCAGTAGAGAGAGAAGGAAGAAAGAGTGGGGAGGAGGGCGCGCGTGCTCCACCGCTCCCCCTCCCCCCTACTTATAGCCCTCGGGCTGCGAAGCCGAGGGGGCGGGACGTGGGATCGTGGGATTAACTGCGCCCACGACCCCACGACCCCCCGATTACTACGCAGAGTTACTGCGCAGTAACTCCCATGGGAATCGCAACTGCCCACCTCGGCCGCAGCGGATCCGCCCGCGTGCCGAGGCCCGATGGTGGCGGGCCCGGCCCGCTGTCACATCCCATCATGAGCGTGGTTGGCAGGCTGGCCGGGCTGATGCGCGCCGCGTGGCGTGCTTACGGCAAGCAGCGGGCCTAGGAAGCTTAGCAGGCACGCCACCTGGCTCCCGCCTTGGCGTTTCAAAATCGACGAGCAAGCCCGCTTTGTCGAAATCGGCTCCTGGCAGCCGGCGCGTCAGGAGGCGGACCAAGCGTTCGGCCAAAGCGCGGCAAGGAAGGAAACTGCTGAGGCTTCTCGGCCTGTCAGCCGCGATGCCTCACCAGCTTCGGGGACTACTGTAGGAGTAATGGGCCACGGGTAGCCCAACCCGAGTCCCTGAACCTTTCAAGACTTTGGGCCGGCTGCGCCCCACGAGACTCCAGAATGAAGTGCCACATCCTGGTGGCCGGCTGCCAGAAGACGGCCAAGTACCAGCAGACGGCACCAAGACGGGCCGACTCCTAACAGGCGGCCTCCGGAGAGGCTGGCGCCTAGCAGGCGGCCCCCGGCGCCCTCAGAGTCTGCGCCCCTCATCAAGAGGACAAGACAGGGTGAGGCTACAGTATAGCCCATCACCCCCGAATCCCGGGCGCGGCGTGGCCACAGTGCCCCGTACAGGCGGAGATCTCCGCACGACGCGGCAATGTTGCCACTCCACCCTTGACGTCACCCCTGTCAGGCGGGGCCTGCTCCCACGATGGCCTGTCGGTACGGCTTGCCGACGGCGGGCCCTACCAGGCAGCGAGGGCCCGGAGGGCGGCTTGGCCCGACCAGTCGGATCTAAGGGGATCCGGCTCCTGGCGATCAGCCGGACCGCTCCTTGAGGCTTGTGGGCCATTAACCAGACTAGACACGGCGGGGCTACAGTGATCTCCCACCAGGCCCCGGGACTATAGCCATGCCTGTCCCGACCAAGCCTGCGTCATTAGCCTCACGGCTACAGTGATCAGCCACCAACCAGACCCGCCAGCGGCGGAGGCGGTCTGTCAGCTCCGTACCAGACCAGTCGGCGGGGTCCACCAGGCAGTGGGCCCCAGCAGTTGGCGGAGAAGCCGAAGTCCAGAGACACTGACAGCTGGGTCCTACACTCGACAAAGTTACCATTGTATCCCTAGGGGGTAGGCCTATATAAACCCCCCAGGGCACCCATGCAAAGGGTTCCCAACCTGTTAGAACTAGACTCACACATAGAGGAAGAAGAGAGCTAGCCCTGCCTCCTTCAACCTCTAGCATACATCTCAAGGAGCACCATTGTACTCACTAGTGCCTTAGTGATCATGCGGAGACCCCGCAGAGCAGGACTAGGGGTGTTATCTCCTAGGAGAGCCCTGAACCTGGGTAAAGTGCGCCGGTGTTCGTGTCTATGCCTCATCCCGTTTCCAGGCACCGGTGACGTTCTACTCGCTCCCACCATGATAAGCCATCCTTTGGCATATGTCGCACCCAACCCCCGACACAGTCCAAATTGGTTTTGAGCCCCAGCTACATAGAAATATGGAAGATTATATGGATGACATAGTGGTCAAAACCAAGGACAAGGCTACACTTGTGCAAGATTTGGAAGAGACGTTTGCAAAGTTGCACAAGATCAACCTCAAGCTGAACCCTGAGAAGTGTGTCTTCGGCGTCCCGTCCGACAAGCTTCTCGGGTTCTTTGTGTCACAGCGTGGGATCGAGGCAAACCCATACAAGATCAGGGCCATTGAGCAGATTGAGGCACCCAGGTGGATTAAGGATGTGTGTCGGCTCACTGGCTGCGTTGCCGCCATGAGCAGATTCATCTCCAAATCTGCTGAGCGTGCCCTTCCCCTTTTCAAAATCTTGAAAAAGGCGGGCCCAATGGAGTGGACCCAGAGGCCGAAGCAGCGCTGCAGGACTTGAAGAAGTACCTCTCCTCCACGCCGATACTAGTTGCGCCTAAACCACAAGAGCCGCTGCTGCTGTATCTAGCGGCAATGAATCAAGTGGTTAGCGCCGCACTAGTGGCACAGAGGGAGGTCGACGAAGGAGCAGTGGCGACGGCAGGGTTGGCGGATGGTGAGCCAGAGCCCCCCTGGCAGGGCCTGGTCCCAGCAAGGCGAGGCCCCCGGCAGGGGCTGACGCCAGCGAGACAGGGCCTACGCAACCAGGTGAAGTGGTGCAGAAGACGAAGATGATGCAACACCCGGTTTACTTTGTCAGCTCCCTCTTGTAGGGGGCTAGGTCAAGGTACTCCGGTGTGCAGAACGAGGAAGCTGAGTCATTACTTCCAAGCGCATGAGATCACCGTCGTCACCCGCCTCCCATTGCAACGGATACTGCATAACCCAGACACAACGGGGAGGATTGTGGAATGGGCCTTGGAGCTCTCAAGATTTGGTTTGATGTTTGAAAGCACCTCGACGATCCAGAGCAGAGTCTTGGCGGAGTTCATTGCAGAATGGACCTCGACGCCCGACGAAGAGACCCAGGAGACCACTCTTCCCGGCAAGGAAACAAGTCGCAACTGGGTTATAAACTTTGACGGGGCTTTTTCGCTACAAGGCGCCGGTGCTGGTGTGCTCCTCGTCGCACCCACCGGAGAGCACCTCAAGTACGTGATCCAGATGCACTTTCCCAGGGAGATGTCGACGAACAACACTGCTGAATACGAGGGATTGCTTGCCGGTCTCAGGATCGTGGCAGACCTCGGGGTCAAGAAGCTCATCGTCAGGGGTGATTCACAGCTTGTCGTTAGGCAGGTCAACAAGGATTATCAAAGCCCATTGATGGAAGCCTACATGGATGAGGTGAGAAAACTGGAGGAGCGCTTTGACGGTATACAGGTGGAGCATGTCCCCCGAGTGGAGAACGACATCGCCGACTACCTGTCGAAGCGCGCTGCCCTCAAGCTACCTGTGGAACCAGGTACTTTTGTGCTTCGGTTAACTCAACCATCCGTTGAACCATCAACAGAGCAGAACAAGCGGAGGAAATCAGGCCCCGGCAAGTACTTCCCCACCGAGCTCCCTGGAGCCGTTGGCGAAGATGTTGCCGTGGACACTGAGCCCGCCGTGGGGCAACCGACTCCGGCAGGGCGCCAAGCCCTGGCCGTAGAGACAGCTGTTCCCACGGCCGAGGAGATGCCTTTGGTCCTTGCCGTCGAGCCCCAGGCTCCAGCATGGGCACAACATACCGTCCGATTCCTCCAAACAAGGGAGCTTCCTGAGGAGCAGGAAGAAGCGGAGAAAGTAGCCCGTCGGTCTGCCCTGTACCAGTTCGTTGACAACGTTCTGTACAGAAAAAGACCAAACAAAGTGAAATTGAAGTGCATTCCCTGGGAGGAAGGATTGGAGCTGTTGGCGGAGATACATGGAGGCATATGTGGCTCCCACATAGGGTCGAGGGCCCTTACCGGCAAGGCTTTCCGGCAAGGTTTCTTCTGGCCCACTGCCCTCCAGGATGCGACGGCACTAGTAACCAAGTGTGAAGCATGCCAGTTCCATTCGAAGAAGCTCCATTAGCCTGCTCAAGCCCTTCAAACAATCCCTCTCTCCTGGCCATTCTTGGTCTGGGGGCTTGACATACTGGGCCCCTTCCCCCGCGCCGTCAGCAGTGAGGAAGGTGACAGCTCAGTCAGCCGTCAAATTCTTCAAGGGGCCACTTTGGTGTGCCAAACAGGGTCATCACCGACAATGGCACACAGTTCACAAGCCACACCTTCACACAATACATTGAGGTCCTCGGCAGCACGGTCTGTTTCGCTTCCGTGGCACACCCACGGAGCAACGGCCATGTGGAGAGGGCAAATGCTGAAGTACTGCGAGGCCTGAGGACAAAGACTTTTGACAGGCTGCACAAGAGCGGCAGACGCTGGATTGATGAGTTGTCGGCGGTTCTTTGGTCGATCAGAACGACACCAAATCGAGCCACCGGCCAGACACCCTTTGCCCTAGTATACGGGGCAGAAGCAGTTCTCCCCACGGAACTCATATACGGGTCACCTCGAGTGCTCGCTTACGATGAGCTTGAGCAAGAGCAATTGCGGCAAGATGACGCGACGCTCCTCGAGGAAGATCGTCTTCGGGCGGCTGTGAGAGCAGCACGCTGCCAGCAAGCCTTGCGCCGCTACCATAGCCGCAAGGTTCATGCCCGAAGCTTTGAGGAAGGCGACCTTGTTCTTCGGCGCTTTCAATCGGCCAAGAATTCCAACACGTTGACGCCGAAGTGGGAAGGCCCTTATCGGGTAATACGAGTCACCAGGCCCGACGCAACCCGCCTGGAGACCGAAGATGCCATTCCAGTGAGCAAATCCTGGAACATCAAGCATCTTCGCAAGTTTTACCCATGAGGCGCGGCTGCCGGGCCCCGGCAAGCCACCTTTTGTACAAGCCTTGCCGGCAAGGCATGTAACCCTCTGTACAAAGCCAGGCGCAGACCCTGAGCATAAATAAACGAAGCGCTGGTGCCCTAAGTTATAGCATGCATGCTAGGTTGAGTCTCTCCCTAGGTTAGGGTTGATAGTGCTTAGTGGCGGCTAACCCCTAGCATAGAGGTTGAGTCCGCGTCTCTCTGTTCCTTTCCGCTCTCTTTGGTTTGCAGGGTACATGGGCATTTCTGTTGAGCTATATGGAAGAAAGAGGACGAGCCGGCGCTCCGGCCCCGGCAAGCCAAGATTGCCGGGGTTGAAGAAACAAGGGTCCACCCACGGCAAGCCAAGGTTGCCGAGGAGGCTGCGGATACAGATAAGTCCTTCTTCCCCTATTTTGCGTTTCCATATAGAATTGGGGCATATGAAACCTCGTTTTGTTCCTAGGTTACCGTGCTCCCCTTTGCCCGCACCCAAGAACTACTCCCTTGGGTCGGAATCTGGTTGTAGCCGCGGTGACAAGGAAGCAAGCGTAGGGCCTAACTCTACTTCGCCCCTGTCTCCGCCGAAAAGCGTGAGTATGATCGAATGAAGTGAGGGAGCGGCAAGGCCTGTTGCCGGGCGACAATGTTTATATTAAAAATAACAAGGATTCGTTCCTTAGTATGGGCTTCACTCACACACAAAGGAACCGGCAAGCACCCTTTTTCGTTAATACTCCCCATACAGGTACAGTTCGTACGGAATGTAAACATGAGCAAGGGGATTACAAGTTTTAAATTTAACTAAGGCCCGCATGCTTACAAACTAAAAAGAAATAAGGTGCCCGTAATCGTTTTCTTGTCCCTCTCCTCCGGAAATGGAACAAGAAGGCAAGAGGGCAAAAGGAGCACCTAGGCAAGGTACGAGCAGCAGAAGGCGCCAAGAGAACATGTAGGCGGCCGCCTAGGGGAGGGCTGGTGATGATGGTGCCGGAAGAAGAGCTGGAAGATGAGGCAGCGGTCCACCAATACGCTACGAAGGCGTCGGTGTCATCGTACTCCGACTTGACGGCCCGCCACCCGCCTTCTTCGCCTTCTCCGGCCTTCCCACGCCAGCCACCCAAGGAGGCGCCCCGAGAAGTTCAAGGAGCTGGCCCCATCGGGAGAAGGGGCCCGGTGCAGATGCTGCTGCTGCCGGCACCACCCGAGGACGGCGGGTCCGACGCCTAGTTGGACCCGTCATCCTCCCGCCTGCTACCCTCGTCGTCGCTGTCGCTGTCCTCCTCGTCACTCTCGCTCGAGGAAGAGTCTTCATCATCAGAGGAGCTCTCCACGCAACACTTTAGGCGAGTGCCGAAGTCTAAAAAAACCTTGACGGAGAGCAGGCCGTTCTCCATTAGTTTGAAATAGAGAACGAGCCCCGCCGACAGGCTGTGGATGCGAGGGTCTTCCATCCGCGATGGAGATACATGACATGAGGGGCTAGGAAATCAATGTCAGCCCATGTGCCGCTATTCCCGCAGCCCCTCATATGCAGTCTCAAAGCCTGTGGCGGGTCGACCTCCATCTCCCGAGCAAATGTAATAGGGAGACGAAAACGACGACGCACCGGCCAGCGCAGCCTGATGAAGAATTCGCGAGGCTGGTCCCCGACATGGCCCTCAATTGGGGGAGGGACCGCCGCCGAGGCCGATGCGCCGCCCCGTCCTCCTCTTCCCCGAGCGCCGCAGCGACCTCAGCCTCGCCCCCTCCCCCTCCCCCTAGTGGCCGGCTCCGCCGCCACGAACTCTTGGGGAGGAGGGGCGCGTTGTCGAGCAAAGACCCTCGCCGCCACCGTCGAAGCATCAGCACGCCCTCTCGCCATAGCGGAAGGAAGAAGGAAGCCAAGATGGGAGGAGGCAGATGGCGAAAGATTGAGGGGTGCCGTCCCCCCTCCCCTCCTTATAAAGGGGCGGGATCGGGACTCGGCCGCCTCTCTCAACCAATCCAGCTCATTAAGATGACAGCAGGCGAGGCCGTCGACCGTCCTCCTCGCCCAATTGAAGGCGCATGGGTATCGACCCACGAGCGCGTCTTCCCGTATTCCACGCGCCTGTCACCCGCCCCGTGCCGTGCATGCGGCGTATGTTGCACAAGGGGCGGGGCGTAGTGCGAAACGTGGACGATGGTTCCAAGGCGAAGAAAGTAAATGAGTAGCTGACCTGCGGTCTTAAAGGGACACGCAAACCGCCTCTTTACTGTCACCGCAAGATGATGCAAGCATGCTTCGGTCACCCCACGCACGATCCCCACGTCACGCATTCAACGCAAGTCATGGGGAAGCACAGCGGACGAAGGAGTTACTACGGTAAAAGTTGGTCCCGCCTGCCCGCGCACCATTCTGGGCCTAGCCCAACAACGCGTCACGCTTATGTGTGGCCCAAGACCGGGGCTCCTATTGGTGTACAGAAGTAGGGGCTCTACTTTGCACCCCTATACCTGTGCACGGGCAGCCAGAGCCGTGCCTGCGGCCACACTTAGCAGGGCAGAGGAAGGAGGCCGAAGCCACAAGACAATCAAAGTAACGCCAAGATAGAGACCCAAAGAGCAAGAGGGTGAGATGGACTCCCCCGGCAAGACCCTTGCCGGGCGGCCCCCACGGCCCCGGCAAGGGCCTTGCCGAGGCAACTTGCCCAACACCAATGAAGCGTGCCACCCTTGAGCCCGAGGTTTCGAACATCGTCAACCACACTGGAACCAAGGCTCGGGAGGCACCTCCATGGTGGCATGCAGATCTTTGTGAAGATCATTAAACACACAGAATCAGATGAGGACCAGAAGACGAGACCTCCAGCAACATCCTTGCCGGGGACGACCGCAGTGCCGCGGCAAGACCCTTGCCGGGGCCCCCGGCAAGACCCTTGCTGGGGACATCAGCAGGTCCACAGCCAGGCCCGCGCACACCAAGACCCCTACGCCGTTCCCATGCAGCTGCCAGCCCAGCCAGCCAGGCGGGCACTTGCGTGGCGACGTGCGGTCCCGAGGCCAACTCAGCAAGCACCTGTGTGGTGGCATGCAGATCTTCGTGAAGACAACAAAGCAAGGGGACACCTCAAGGGCGCATTTAATGCGTCTTGTACCGTAATGACAAGCGATAAGCTTGTACACCGTACCCTTTCCACCTCCTGTGTGCCACTGTGGCGCCTCCTTCGACTATAAAAGGAGGCTCGAGGCGTACTGGAGAGGGATTCGGCTCTTTGAGCAAAATCACGCATCGTAGCTAGCTCAAGAACGCTGAAATACACACCAAAGCAGGATTAGGGTATTACATGATCTCCGCGGCCCGAACCTGGGTAAACGACCTTTGTGCCGGCTCTTAGACCCGCTCTTCTCACAACCCCGCGCCCGCCGACCACAGTAGGGATTCCGTTGTTCCCATAGGTGTCGTTCTCACCGACACACAGTCAGTCATCGCTAAACGTTTCCGTTCGTATATACATCCCACATAGTCACTCCAAGGAAAACGTTTGCGCTAGGTGGCGTAACGCAAACAGTTTTCAAGAGAATGTCATGTGTGATTGTTCATTGATCGAACACGGTTTATTCCTAGAAACTGTGTGCGTTGCCTAAGGTCATCGCCCATGGTGTTTTCTCACTAACCATTTGCAATAGGAAAACCCAATTAGCAAGGTAATTGGCCAATTAGCGGGCTAATTGCCCTATTATTAAAAATCCATGTACTAATCTAATTGACATTCATATTAAGCACATAATATATTCCATTTCCATATTAAGGAAGCAGGATTTCATAATTGAAATACATCGTAGTACAACATGATATAGCTTCAGCACTCAAACACCCCATTACACAACTGCACCAGCAACAAGTTTCACATGCAACATCTAGAACCTTTCGAAATTAGCATCATAGACGGTACATAGAGAGATGCATCTCATCTAGAAAACTGCTGAAGGTCTTTGCAACTTTAGGCCAGTGCATGTGGATGATTCATCGTCCATCCTTCGACCTATTCAGGAACACTTCAATATTGAACCGTGGCTGTTGTATGAAAACTTTCCTCGCCTCCTGACCACAGAGGTGGTTTGAGAGGTAATCATCAGTGAAGCCTGAAAACAGGATGTGCATAAATATCTTCTCTATATTGGAAATGGGGCAAAGGAATTAAAAAGGCAAGGTATAATAGTTAGTACCATCTTGTAAACCTCAGTGCTTCCCATTGTTTCCCTGCAACACATATAAGGTAGTTAGTCATCAGGTTAAGTAAGGGTTCGCATGCTATCAGTAAAATATGTTGATGAAAAATAAGCGCATTGCAGATTCATCAGATTAATTCAAGCCACATGGAAAACCCATTTATCCATACCAAGCATGATTAAGAACTAGGAAATATAGCACTTGTATATGTTTCTCATGTATTAAGTGCAGCCAAATTCGATTTATTCCTCACATGGTATACAATAAGAGAATGCAGCCACAACAATTGAACATCGCATTGCAGAATTGAACCAAGCAGTTAACTAAACACCACAACAAATGAACCAAACATTAACTGAGCAGCACATTGCACAATATAACATACTCCTAATAGAAGATCAGACAGTCAACCAAACAAAGCATGCTTAACAACTTGGAAATATAGCAATTGTATTTGTTTATCATGTATTTAGTATAGGCAAATTCGATTTATTCCTCACATGGTATACAATAACAGAATGCAGCCACAACAATTGAACATCGCATTGCAGAATTGAACCAAGCAGTTAACTAAACACCACAATAAGTGAACCAAGCCACAACAAATGAACCAAGCAGTTAGCTAAACACCAATTGAACAATATAACATACTCCTAATAGAATATCAGACAGTTAACCAAACCAAGCATGCTTAACAACTTGGAAATATTGCACCCTCAAGAATTGAACATCACATTTGCAGAATTGAACCAAGCAGTTAATTGAACACCACATTGCACGACATATAGAACATATACACTATAGCAGAAGATTGCATGGTAAAAGTAGATAGCACAATTCACTAGAATTTGTTAAGGAAAGGCAGTAGCTAGCAAACTGAACATGGGTCCTTATAGTGAGCTAATAAGACAAGCTACTCCTCATTGTCAGAGATATCGATGACGATTGGCTCCTTGGACATGGAAGAGGGCGAGGCCTCCACATCGTGGGTGTCCTTGTTGTAGTGGTGAGTTGCCTGAGCCGCTCCGGGCACCAACCTGCTAGCTCTCGAGATGAGGTAAGCACGTGCACGCTGAGAAAACACCTCGTAGTCTTCGTCGAAGGCACCGACGGTGGCCTCGAGAAAACGCCACGAACGACAAAAGCAGCCAACCGCGTCGCGACGTCGGCGCGCGAGGCATCAACGGTGGCCTCGACGGCGAGGTGATCCTCCAAGATCTGGGGGTCGGCACGAATGGCAGCCATCGCGACCTCATCCGCGCGTGCGGCCGCGATTTGCTTCTCCGCTGCCAAATTCTCCTTGAGGTCCTGGCTATACTACATGCACCATGGCTTAGGCCGGCGCTTATTTGGTGGAGGGGTCGGTGATTTGGGTGGAACGTGTCGCGCTCGCGCTGGTGGTTGGTGCATGTGGGATGTGGAAGGAGGAGGAAGATGGAGGTCGGGTGTGGATTACCTGCCTGGATAGGCGAGGCCGACCTGCATGAAGGAGGGTCGTCGGCGAGGAGGCGGCGGCGCTGCAAGCAAGGAGTGAAGGTTTCAACTTGGAAAGGAAGGCAGAAACAGGGGAAATGTGGCTTTTGGTAAGGGGGAGGGGGCGGGGAGGTAGATATTTCCATGGAAGCCGAAAATTTGGAATCGCTTCAGCCAAAAAACTGGCGCGGAAAGTGTCATCAGACACGGTCCCTTATTCAGAGCGCGCTGTGGACTGTAGCTGTCACACCTTCTCACGGTACGGTGCTCCAAGATATTTTGTGCTGCATCTCACACGGTTGGTTGTAATAAACTGTGTGGGATCTACTTGATTTTTAATCTTGATTTGAATTACATAATGGGGTCACAACGGCCATGGATAGTGTTTGAATTGCTAGACCTTTTATTTGCGATGATCATAAAAGAATTGGAATTATTCAGGGTTCATTTGGACATTTCTATGCATGAAGTGAGTTTTCAATGCATTTATGTACATAATTCAAATTTGAACTACATACACATGCTCCAGTGCATATAAATTGGTTGAAAAATCAAATCTTTGTCCTTAGGTGCATGCTTAGGTCCAATGCAAGAAATGGGAAAGAATGTCAAACACCAGTGCACCGTTGATTGCCGGCAAAACATTGAGATGCCTGGTTTTTAAATTCTAGTAAATCCAAAACTCATCTGAAATTCATGAAACTTGGCATGCTATCATGCATGGAGTGGCATCAACATGCCGTGGTAAATTTTTTGTCCCATTTGGGGCAGTGTCGGTGTACAAAAGTAGGGGCTCTCCTTTATACCCCTTACTTGTGCACGGGCAGTCAGAGCCACGCCTGTGACCACACCTAGCTGGGCAGAAGAGGGAAGCCGAAGCGCAAGACCAACAGAGCAGCGCCAAGGCAGGAGCTCAAGAAGGCCGAAGAACAGATCGGGCTTTGTCCCGGCAAGACCCTTGCCGGGGCAACTCGCCCAACGCCAGCAGTACGACCACTCTTGAGCCTGAGAGTTCCAACACCATCGTCAACGTTGAAGCCAAGGCTCGGGAAGCGCCTCCATGGTGGCATGTAGATCTTTGTGAAGATCATAAACACACGAGGTCAGATGAGGACCGAAAGACGACGATCCTTGGCAAGATCATTGTCGAGGAAATCCACGAGACCCCCGGCAAGATCCTTGCCGGGGACGACCGCGATGCCACGGCAAGACCCTTGCCGGGGCCCCGGTAGGGCCCTTGCCGAGGACACCTGCGGGGCCGCAGCCAGACCCGCGTCTGCTAAGACTCCACCGCCGTTCCCATACAGCTGCCAGCCCAACCAGCTCAACAGGCACCTGCATGGCCACGTGCGGCTCCCAAGCCAACTCAGCAAGCACCTGCGTGGTGGCATGCAGAGCTTCGTGAAGACCCTACCACCACGCCATCTCAGCAGCCTACCAGCCTACATGGCGCTGCATGCCTCATTGGCTCGGACGCGCGTCGCAGCCAAACGGAGTGGCGATGGACGGGACGGGCCTTGCTGCCGTCCCCGATAAAGCAAGGGGACACCTAAGTAGCGCATTTAATGCGTTTTTCCCCGTAATGCCAGGCGATAAGCTTGTGTACTGTATACCTTTCCACCTCCTGTGTGCCACTGTGGCAACCCCTTTTGACTATAAAAGCAGGCCCGAGGCGTACTGGAGAAGGATTCGGATCTTTTGGACTTGGCATGCACCGTAGCTAGTTCAAGAGCTCAAGAACACTCAAATATACACCAAGGCAGGACTAGGGTATTACGCATCCTCGTGGCCCGAACCTGGGTAAACGAGCCTTGTGCTGGCTCCTAGACCCGCTCTTTGCACAACCCCGCGCCCGCCAACCGTACAAGGGATTCCAGTGATCTCATAGGTGTCGTTTCCCCCACATCTTTGGCGCGCCAGGTAGGGGGCGCGCAGTTGTGAAAATCTGGCCTGGTCAGCGCAGTGGCTTCGTCGTGGTCGTCGCTCCAAGGAAGAAGACGATCGAACGAGCGACGTCACCTGCTGATGCAATGAACGCCCGCGCGACGACGGGAAAGCTAAGTCATGTGAAACTTTGAGCAGTTCCTTTTTTATATAAGACTATTCTCCTCGAAGATCTTGCTCTCTGTATGATAAACCTGTACGCAATGGGGCCCTTCTGCTATTGGCAACGCCTTTGTTCTGTTTCGAGTCCGCTCAACAGCTCGAGCAGCCGCGTCGAGAACGGCAGGGTGGCTTTTGCGCTACTGGCAACGCTTTTGTCCTGTTTCGAGTCCGCTGAACAGTTCAAACGGCCGCACTAGGAGCGGTGAGGTGGTTTGCATGGCAGCAAGCCCACCCGGCAGGCTATTGAGGATCCGTCGTCAAGGCGCCGCGGCTTGGGCTTACACGCCGGCAAGCCTATCCAACTAAACGTAGGGTGGACATACAAAGAGAGATCGAACAGGAAAATAGCATGCATCACTTTGAAATACTGCAGAGTTATATTACATCAATTGTTGCTGCGGTTCTAACTAAAGATAAAAATTGTCTTGGTGGTGAACCCATAGTAGAGATGAAAAATGGGGTGCCTAGTCCCGGCACTGGCCCTCTATCCTCTGGACTCCATCGATGCGGTTGATGATGGGCTTGATACGCTCCTCGAGCGTCGCGAGGTCCGCATCCTTTGGCAAGCTCTCCAGCGCGGTGTCGAAGTCGAGGTTGGGGTTCCAGTACGCCACCTTGGTGAGGACCTTGGTCATGGCACCCCAGCAAAGCTTCCAGGCCTCATTGGCCAGAAAGGTCGCCCTGTTGGAGCGGAACCGCTCCAGGGCTCCAAGAACGCCCTCAAAGAACAGGGTCAATTTGGCGTTGGGGTTCACATTTGGATCCGAGATGTACCTCATGTTCGACATCCCCATGGCTGCGAGCTTCGTTGTGATCCTGCCGGCGACGTCGGTGAGGCGGCTGATCCAGAGGTTTTCGCCCTTCACGTAGTCTGCGTGGTTGGCGCATCATTCTTCCGCAGCTGCCTCTCCTCCTCCAGGTTCTTGGTCAAGGTCTCCTCCCGGGCTTTGACCTCCGAAAGCGTCCCCTCAAGGCCCTCCAGCTTCTGCTTCAAGTCCTTGATGGAATCGTTGGCCTTGGAAAGCTGCTCAGCCTTGCCGAGGACTGCGGCCTGCGCCTCCACCAAAGCGGCATTGATAGTGTCCTTCTCCTTCGCCAGCTTCTGGGCCTGTTCCTTCAGCCCGTCCCGCTCCACCTCCAGCTCTTTCACCTTGCCGGCATGGACCTGGGCCTGAGCATTTAGTGCCTCCTCGTGCCTCTGCTCTAGCTCCTGGGTCCGCTGCATGACAAGCTTCTCCACCTCCTCATCCTTGCTGCGGAGTGTTGCGGCGAGCTTCTCCTCACAAGCAGCAAGGTCCTCCTCCTAGGAGTTTATCTCGGCCTGGTGTTGGTGCCGGGCGGCCTCGTCTTTGGCGGCCTGCTCCTTCGCCAGCTCCTGGGCCTTCTTAATGTCGGCCTACTTCATGGCGAGCTCCAGCTTGCACTCGGCCAGCAGGTCCTGGGCAACCTTTAGCTCCTCATGGGCTTGGCGAGACCAAGCCTGCGTCTCAGTGACGCGCCCCGCGAGGTCCGCCTCCGCCTTGTCCACCGCCGCCATCCTGGACTTTGCCTTGTCCAGACGGGCACGGTGGAGCGCCAGGAGCTTCTGGAAGTTGGCGCTCATGCCCCGAAGGAGCTGCTCCTGCTGGGAACCGCTGCCACCAGCGCTTGGTTCATCGATAGCCTCAAGCCCGGCGGTGGCGAGCACCTCGTCATCAAACACCTCCCCCTCGGTGGGCGCCCTGGTGCTCGCCGCCCCTAGGAGGTGGACGAACAAGTCATCGCTCACCTTCAGGTACTTGCCCGAGCCCGAGGCAGCGAAGGAGGAAGGTTGGTCGTCAACTGCCCCCTCCTCGGCAGCGGCCTTGCCGGCCTCCCCGGCAGGTCCCTTGCCGGTCTCCCGGGTCGGCCCCTTGGCGGCCTCGTCCTCAGCAGCACCCTTGGCGGCCTCCTTGACGACGATCTTGGCGGCCTTGGCCTCGGCGTCCCTGGCGACCTCCCCAATGACGGTGTCGATGTCCTCCCGGTCCGCCAGAAAGGGGTCTGGATACCGAGGAGGGGAATGAGGCGAAGCCAAGACCAAAGTTTTGAAAAGAGGAAGCAAGAACAGGAACAAGGGGCAAATAACTCACCCGTGCCGGGTTGGGAAGAAGTGGCCCCCTCCTCACAAATGTTAGGTGCTGAGATGGAGCCACCAGCGCCCAGGTTCGCCTCCTCCTCCTCCGTGCGCATGGGCTCGGTGCTTGGCGCCCTTGCCGGGGACGCCCCTCGGGGTGGCGTGGTTGATGGGGGCGGCATGTTGAGGGTGGCCCTCGGTGGCTCCTCCTGCTGCCGCCGCCCTCCTGCGACCACGGCAAGGTCAGCACCAAGGGATCGTACCCCAACGCACGTTGATGGGGAGCGAGTGGTGAACTCACGCTGGGGGCTGCGCCGGGGGCTGCTATCCGGGCTGCTCTCCACCACCAGCGGCGTACTTGAGGTGCCCGCCGGGGGCTGGCCGCCCATCGTGGCCCCGGCCCTCTTCGCCACCCTCTGGGCCAGCGTCTCCACATCCCTGCAAAGATGAAAACAAGTCAAGAAAAGTGGCGCGGTCTGGGGGGACGGAGATGACAAAAGACAAGATACTTACGCATCCTCCGCCTCCTCTTCTGCTGCCTTCCTCTTCCACCTCGGGCTGAGAGGCCCGAGGTCGAAGACAACCTCCGTGTTGACATCTACGGGAGGGGGAGAAGCAGGTGGAGTCCAAGGATGCTTGGACGAAGAAGAGGCGGTCGCTTTCCTCTTCGCCACCGCGTCTTTCACCACCTTCTTTGCTGTCGCAGCCCTCGTCACGCGCACGGACTCCCCCTGGGTCTCTTGCCGTTGCTCAATCCTGCCGGGCCGGACCAGCTCGCCGGAGCTGTCCCGCCACAGGACATGCCTTTTTTCCAAGGCCGGAGGGTCGTCAGCCTCGTCCTCCTCCTCGGTCGACTTGTCGACCACATCTTCGATGAGAGGGGCCCCGGTGTGGATGCTGCTGGCCTCGTCAGCAGACTCCGCCCATCCGACAAGCTCCTTCTCCTTCGCGGCCGCCTCGGCCTCGTCCTCCGCATGGCCGGCGCTGCCAGCCTCCCTGGCGAGCGCCGCCTCCGCCGCCCGGGTGGCAATGTAGTCTAGCTCTTCCTTGGTGGTATCCTGGATAAGCAACGGCTCGTCACAGATGTACCTCTTTGACAGGCTATCGAAGAACTCCCGCACATGATCCACCCCCGGTCGACCCAATGTTGGTCAAGGCCGTGCGCGTTGAAGTCCGGCATCATGGCGATGATGTCGGATTGGCGCGAGTTGATGCTCAGCGGGACCACCCCCGTCGGCAACCCGAACAAGGGCCCTTTGAAAACCTTGCCGGCCTTCGCAGCCTTGCCAGCCCTCTCAGCCCTGCCGTCACAGTACACGTCGAGCTGAAAAAGCCTCTGGCAAAAGTGGGTGTGCCCCATCACTGTGAAGTTGTGGTTCAAGCCAGGGCGAAGCCTCATGATGTCGGCCGCGTTCCTGAAAAGCCAGGCTGGCCTCCCCTTGTTATGCAGTGGGGCGATTCGGCAACGGAGGAAATCAGCCCCAATCATCTCAAGGGTGAGCCCGACCACGGTGAGGCGATGGATCCTGGTGGTGGCGATTGTGAGCTTCTCGTCCTTGGCGTCGACATCACCCCAATCATCTCTATGAGCCGGCGGCGCCTGGCGGACCCGGGAAAATTCCTGCGGGTCCTCCTCCACAATCTAGCACCACCGGCCCCGCCACTCCTCCCACTTCTCCTTCTGAGCGCCCTCTGGATATGTCCCCTTCTCCTGGCTCCTTGGGATCTAGGCGACACAACCGGAAATGGCGCCTCCCTTTTGGATACGAGGATAGAAGTCCTGGCGGAAGAGCGCCGTTCTGGGATGCACTCCGGCGAAGCCCTCGCAGAGATGAGCAAAAAGGGCCATGCACGCCACGACATTTGGAGTGAAATCCAGAAGGTGGAAGCCGTAGGTGTGCATGACGTCGTTGAATAAATTGCAGAAAGGGGGGCAGAGCCCGCAGGAAAAGTAATCGACGAAGAAGGGATACCAATTCGGGCCGGACTCGGCAAAACCGGCAGGGATGATGCGCGTGGCAGGGTGCCCCTTCGTCTTGCACCCCCACAGGGGCTTGAAGTAGTCCCGAAGGTGGACCGCATCGACCGTCGAAGGAAAGTAGGCGAGCTGCGTCCGCCGCGCCGCCAACTTGCTCTTCGGCGCCTCCTTCCCCCCGTCGTCCTTGGCCGTCCCCTTGCCTTTACTGGTTTTGGGGGCCATGGCGGCTGAGGGAGACGAGGGATGAGGGACAACAAAGGCGCAACGGCGGCTAGCGAAGACAAGAGCTTGAGGAGGAAGAAGGAAGGGACGGCGGTTTCGAGATTGGAGAAGGCACAGAAGGTAAATGAGCGTCACGCCTGCGGTTCCTCCTTTTTTATGGGGAAGGCGCGGGCCGCTTCGTTACCATTTACTGCGATGTGACACATGCGCGCAGTAACCGCCCCACGCACGACCCCCATGTCACGCATTCAACGCGAGTCGTGGGGAAGCGCGACGGGCAAGGAAGTTACTGCGGTAAAACGAATTCGGCCCCGAATGCCCGTGCACCGTTTTGGGCCTAGCCCAACAACGCGTTGCGCTTATGTGTGGCCTAGGCCCGGGGGCTCCTGTTGGTGTACAAAAGTAGGGGCTCTCCTTTGTACCCCTTACTTGTGCATGGGCAGTCAGAGCCACGCCTGCGACCACACCTAGAAGGGCAGAAGAGGGAAGCCGAAGCGCAAGACCAACAGAGCAGCGCCAAGGCAGGAGCGCAAGAAGGCTGAACAACAGAGCGGGCTTTGTCCCGGCAAGACCCTTGCCGGGGCAACTCGCCCAACGCCAGCAGTATTGCCACTCTTGAGCCTGAGAGTTCCGACACCATCGACAACGTTGAAGCCAATGCTCGGGAAGCGACACCATGGTGGCATGCAGATCTTTGTGAAGATCATAAACACACGAGGTCAGATGAGGACCGGAAGACGACGATCCTCGACAAGATCCTTGCCGAGGAAATCCACGAGACCACCGGCAAGATCCTTTGCCGGGGACGACCGCGATGCCACGGCAAGACCCTTGCCGAGGCCCCGGCAGGGCCCTTGCCGAGGACACCTGCGGGGCCGCAGCCAGACCCGCGTCTGCCAAGACTCCACCGCCGTTCCCATACAGCTGCCAGCCCAACCAGCTGAGCAGGCACCTGCTTGGCCACCTGCGGCTCCCAAGCAACTCAGCAAGCACCTGCGTGGTGGCATGCAGATCTTCGTGAAGACCCTACCACCACGCCATCTCAGCACCTGCCAGCCTACATGGCGCTGCATGCCTCGTTGGCTTGGACACGCGTCGCAGCCAAACGGAGCGGCGACAGACGGGATGGGCCTTGCTACCGTCCCCGATAAAGCAAGGGGACACCTAAGTAGGTATATAATGTGTTTTGTCCCGTAATGCCAGGCGATAAGCTTGTGCACTGTATACCTTTCCACCTCCTGTGTGCCACTGTGGCAACCTCTTTTGACTATAAAAGGAGGCCCGAGGCGTACTGGAGAAGGATTCGGATCTTTTGGACTTGGCACGCACCGTAGCTAGTTCAAGAGCTCAAGAACACTTAAATATACACCAAAGGTGGACTAGGGTATTACGCATCCTCGTGGCCCGAACCTGGGTAAACGATCCTTGTGCTGGCTCCTAGACACGCTCTTTGCACAACCCCGCACCCACCAACCGTAGAAGGGATTCCAGTGATCCCATAGGTGTCGTTTCCCTGACAGGCAGGTTTGGGTATATGCTTCTCACAAACCAGAGCTTCTCACAACACGTGTCAACATAGAACAACAGGAGTGTTGTGTTCAATTTTGGAATTTTTTGGGGTTCATCTGGGCAGTTTTATACAATAACTGGGTTTTCCAGGCATTTTATGCGCATAATTCAAATTTGAACTACATGCACATTCTCTAGTGCATACAAACTGGTTGAAAAATCAAATATGTGTCCTTGGTTGCATGCTTAGGTCCCATGCAAGAAATGGGAATGAATTTCAAACACCCTGCCACCGTCACTCGGCCGCAAACATTGACATACATGGCTTTTAATTTCTAGTAAATCCAAAACTCGTCTGAAATTCATGAAACTTGGCATGCTATCATGGAGCGGCATCAGCATGCCGGGGTAAATTTTTTGTCCCATTTGGGGCAGGTTTGGGTATAAGCTTCTCACAAACCAAAGGTTCTCACAACAAGCATGATGGTTTCGATAGGGAACGTCCCACCTTTGGGGACGAAATGATATCCATTGCCTCTTATTGCTTCCAAATTTTTTCTTGTGTCAACATAGAACAACAGGAGTGTTGTGTCAGTTTTTGTGATTTTTCGGGGTTCGTTTGGATATTTTTATGCATTAACCGAATTTTCAATGCATTTATGTGCATAATTCAAATTTGAACTACATGCACATGCTCCAGTGTATAAAAATTGGTTGAAAAATCGAATCTGTGTCCTTATGTGCATGCTTAGGTCCCATGCAAGAAATGGGAATGAATTTCAAACACCGGGGCACCGTTGATTGCCGGCAAAACATTGAGGTACATGGATTTTAATTTCTAGTAAATCCAAAACTCGTCTGAAATTCATGAAACTTGGCATGCTATCATGGAGCAGCATGAACATGCCGTGGTAAATTTTTTGTCCCATTTGGGGCAGGTTTGGGTATATGCTTCTCACAAACCAGAGCTTCTCACAACAAGCATGATGGTTTCAGTAGGGAACATCCTACCTTTGGGGACGAAACGATATCCATTGCCTCTTATTGCTTTCAAATTTTTTCTCGTGTCAACATAGAACAACGGGAGTGTTGTGTCAATTTTTGTGATTTTTTGGGGTTCGTTTGGACATTTTTATGCATTAACTGAGTTTTCAATGCATTTATGTGCATAATTCAAATATGAACTACATGCACATGCTCCAGCGCATATAAATTGGTTGAAAAAATCAAATCTGTGTCCTTATGTGCATGCTTAGGTCCCATGCAAGAAATGGGAATGGATTTCAAACACTGGGGCACCGTTGATTGCCGGAAAACATTGAGATACATGGCTTTTATTTTCTAGTAAATCCTAAACTTGTCCGAAATTCATGAAACTTGGCATGCTATCATGGAGCGGCATCAACATCCCGTGGTAAATTTTTTGTCCCATTTGGGGCAGGTTTGGGTATATGCTTCTCACAACAAGCATGATGGTTTCGGTAGGGAATGTCCCACCTTTGGGGACGAAACGATATCCATTGCCTCTTATTGCTTCCAAAAAGATTCTTGTGTCAACATAGTACAACAGGAGTGTTGTGTCAATTCTTGTGATTTTTCGGGGTTCGTTTGGACATTTTTATGCATTAACTGAGTTTTCAATGCATTTATGTGCATAAGTCAAATTTGAACTACATGCACATGCTCCAGTGCATATAAATTGGTTGAAAAATCAAATCTGTGTCCTTGGGTGCATGTTTCGGTCCCATGCAAGAAATGGGAATGAATTTCAAATACCGGGGCACCGTTAATTGCCGGCAAGACATTGAGATGCCTGGTTTTTTAAATTCTAGTAAATCCAAAACTCGTCTGAAGTTCATAAAACTTGGCATGCTATCATGGAGCGGCATCAACATGTCGTGGTAAATTTTTTGTCCCATTTCGTGTAGGTTTAGGTATATGCTTCTCACAAACCAGAGCTTCTCACAACAAGCATGATGGTTTCGGTAGGGAACGTCCCACCTTTGGGGACGAAACGATATCCGTTGCCTCTTATTGCTTCCAAAAAAATTCTCGTGTCAACATAGAACAACAGGAGTGTTGTGTTAATTTTTGTGATTTTTCGGGGTTTGTTTGGACATTTTTATGCATTAACTGAGTTTTCAATGCATTTATGTGCGTAATTCAAATTTGAACTACATGCACATGCTCCAGTGCATATAAATTGGTTGAAAAATCAAATCTAGGTCCTTGGGTGCATGTTTAGGTCCCATGCAAGAAATGGGAATGAATTTCAAACATCGGGGCACCATTGATTGCCGACAAAACATTGAGATGCCTGGTTTTTAAATTCTAGTAAATCCAAAACTCGTCTGAAATTCATGAAACTTGGCATGCTATCATTGAGCGGCATCAACATGCCGTGGTAAATTTTTTGTCCCATTTGGGGCAGGTTTGGGTATATGCTTCTCACAAACCAGAGCTTCTCACAACAAGCATGATGGTTTTGGTAGGGAACGTCCCACCTTTGGGGACTAAACGATATCCATTGCCTCTTATTGCTTCCAAAAAATTTCTCGTATCAACATAGAACAACAGCAGTGTTGTGTCAATTTTTGTGATTTTTCGGGGTTTGTTTGGATATTTTTATGCATTAACTGAGTTTTCAATGCATTTATGGGCATAATTCAAATTTGAACTACATGCACATGCTCCAGTGCATATAAATTGTTTGAAAAATCAAATCTGTATCCTTATGTGCATGCTTAGGTCCCATGCAAGAAATGGGAATGAATTTCAAACACCAAGGCACTGTTGATTGCCGGCAAAACATTGAGATGCCTAGTTTTTAAATTCTAGTAAATCCAAAACTCGTCCGGTGCGCAGGTTCACCGGGAAGCGTGCGAGATGTTCAACGCAGGATTTGTGCATCTCTTCAACGCAAACGGTTCAGTGAAGCAGTAAAGCGGCAGAAAATAAACCAAAAAATATACGTGCTGCCACACGCCCCATGTGCCGTGCGAGCAGGCGTGAGTTGACGGAACGCATGCGAGCAGTCCGCCGCGCAGGCATACCGGGAGGCGTGCGTACAAGTTAGTGTATTGACGGGGAGGCGTGCGAGCAGCTGTGTGAAATGATGGTAGGACTGGCGGACGTCCGCCGCGCAGGCTCACCGTGAGGTGAGACAACTTCTGATCGCAGCCTGCCTCGCTCCCACTGGTCCGTATTAATTGCGTGCCCGAGCCGCCAGCCATAATAGGCGGCCGCACCCCCGGTCTATGGTGGTCACCGACGTCTGGACTCCGGAGTGTATGACGATGCCGTCGAAGCGCACCATCGGAGGGAGTGGTGACGCCGGGGCTTGTGAAACACCCGCACAATGCCTCAAGCTGGCCATAGAGGTTTCCGTCGCCGCCGACGAGGTCTCGCGCGGGCAGAAACACGACCTTGATTTCGTCGGTGCTGTCGTGCCCCCCCAGGCGGAGTCGGAGGTCAACAGCAACTCCGACAACAACTGCGACTCCGACGGAAAACCGGTCAGTCACCTACAAATATGTTTGTGCCATTTTTCTTCCTGATCTTGAGAATTGATTTCGAATGTCCTACATGTTGTGCCATTTTTTCTTTCAGATTGGTATGTACACAAATGAGGCTCCGTCCAGCGCCGCCGCCGGATGTAGATCTTGGACCCGGCTGTGCGGCCAGAAGCGCCCCCTGGACCTGAGGAACCAGTAGAATCTCTGGCGGACCGCATCAGCGATCTCCTGGACGACATCCTTGGGGAGATCATCTCCCGCCTCCCCACCAAGGATGGCTGCCGCACACAAGTCCTCGCATCTCGGTGGCGCACTCTATGGCGCACCGCGCCTCTTAATCTCGACTGTCGTCAGCTATCTGTCGATGATGATTCTGAACTCCCCCGAGCCATCATCTCCTCCCACGGGGGCTCCATTCAACGCATCTGCATCCCGGCATGCTACTTGCTGGACATACCCTACACGGTGGCCGCCTGGCTGACATCCCGTCAATTCGATAAACTCCAGCAGCTTGAGTTCTACCATTACTACGGCGATAGGTTACCACCAATAGTTGCATCTGTGCCCTCACCACTGATGCCCATCTCATGGTTTTCCTCCTCTCTCTGCACCGCCACCTTGACCCGGTGCCATCTAGCAGACAATCTGGTACAAATGCTTCGACTGCCACTGCTAAAAAAACTTGCGCTTGTGTTGGTTCATCTGCCAGAGGCCTCACTACACAGCATCATCCACTCCAGCTACCCTACACTGGAGCGTTTGGTGCTTGTTTTTGGAGCAGGAATCGATATCCCTTGTCTCAAAATAAAGTCGCCTCACCTTGTAAGCATTGGAATTAGTTTTGAAGGACAGGAGCTCATCATCGAAGATGCCCCTTCACTTCAAAGGTTAGTCCTTGATTGTTGTTATAAACCTAAGCAAATAAATGTGGTCTCTGTGCCTAAACTGGAGACCTTGGGTGCAATTCGTGATCCGTTTAAATGGTTTGAGATGGTGTTTGCCTCCACACCTACTGAGGTACTGTATATTATTCGCGTACAATTTTGTAATTTGCATTTTTCATTTATGCGCATAAGTTAAGTATCATCTTGGAGTACACTTTCAGTGCTAATATTATGTTCTATGCTTAATGAAGTGCTTGTCCATCCTATCAGTGGTGGTGGATTCTGTCAAGACCTTATATATCAGTATGTGGTGTTTTGATCTGAACATCATTATTGCCTTGCTGCAATGCTTTCCATGTCTGGAGAATTTGTATATAAAGGTGATGATTTCACACACATTGAAAGCCCATATATAATGTACTATAATTAATCGTTCAGCTATCACTCTTTCAACATAATATTTTTTAGACATTAACTATTTTCAATCTTCATCTCTATTTAGGCAACAACACACGTAGAAAAAGGTATAACCAACCGATTGGTGATGAAGCACGGGGATTTTCTCAGATCTCATGACATTTGTTTGAAGACAGTAACGCTGAAACGATATTCATCCAACAGTGCAAAAACTAGCTTTGTCAGATTCTTCATGTTGAATGCGAGGGCACTATTGTCCATGAGGATTAAGTTTTTCAACAAGAAATTACTCACGGTTGCAAGTGTTGAAGAGCATAAAAAGAAGTTTCAGGTGGACCTAAGGGCTTCTGATCGTGTTCGGCTTCTATTTACAACAGCTTGTGGTCATCATGGAGCAGTAGAATTATTATATTGGGATCTTGATTTTGTGGATCAGACTGATCCATTTGATTGTAACTGTCAAAAACTTTGGTTGAGTTAGATGTCATTGTCCTATTCAATCTGGGTTATGTGTAAACCTGATGAACAATTAATCCTTGTGCTTTTGTACCTTTTGTAAGCTCGAGTTAGACATTCTTGCCCTTTTCAACTAGGGTTTGACCCACATTTTCTTTCATACTTGGCCAATGGCTTTCCATTTCTTTAATTAAGACATAAATATTATAAGCATTCACAACATAGGGAGAGAGCCTCACTCTCGCGGGATCCTTGAGATCTTTGTTCATTACAGAACCGCAAGTTCTTAGCGCCCACCAGCACCCACAAACTTATTTTCAGCTAGCACACCAAATGGGCTGTAATTCTTAATAAGAAAAGCTGCATGGTAGTGACATATTTGGATTTTTCATTTGGGACCCACGAGGAAAAAGCCTATCCAGGGCGGTGCCGACTTGACAGTAAACATTGAGAAACCTGGTTTTAAAATTACTGTAAATCCAAAACTCGCCTCAAAATCATGAAACTTGGCATGGTGTGATGACATAGCACCATCATGCTGTGGTAAAAAATTAGTCCAATTTGGGACAAGTTTTGGTACAAACTTCTTACAAACCGGAGCTTCTCTCAAAAAGGCTCATGGTTCCGAGAGGGACCTTGTCACCTATGTGTGTGAAACAACATACGCTGTCTCTTCCCGCCTTGATTTATTTTATAGAGGCAACATGCAACTATAGTAGCGTCGTCCTAAAAATATGAAATTATTCATAATTTTCTTTGCCTTTTAATACATTATTTGAGTTTCCTAGGCATTTTGGAACGTACTTTGGTGTGTGCAAAGGTCATGTGTGTACTAGCCACATATGTAATTGGATGTTCAATCTGTTTATGGAATCAAGTCCTTATAAGTTATAAGTACATATGTTGTTGTTCTGTGTGCAATGACATCGCACACTGAGCATACTGGGGAACCCGTCGGTGATGATTTCATCAATCGCTGAGAATTGTATACCACCAAGCATTTGCCCACAACACACATGACTTATTGGCAGCAATCGTCTGTGTTATTATCAGTCTTCACACACATTTCTGATTACAGACCTCTTTGCCGCGTATAACACACATCTTGTTATATTGAACCGTTTCTGTTCTCTTGGCTCAATGCAAACAGTTCATTCGAGTGAACTATATGCCGTATATCGCACACACCTTGATCTGACTGACCATTTCTTTTGTGTTGCCTAATCACAAATAGTTCATCCGAGTGAACCGTATGTTGTATATTGCACACACCTTCACCTGGCTGCCCATTTCTTTTGTTCCTCATCATCACAAACAGTTAATTGAACTGAACCATATGCCCTGCATCGCACACGCAACCAAAATCTGAACCGTGTTTGATGCGTCCTCCATCGCAAACGTTTTGCACCTTTTTTGACTGTTTTTTACACCATCATTTGCGATTATTGCATCACACACAGTTTCGTCGAAGGGTCTCTGATCGTAGTGTCATGTTAGCAGCATCCCGCAGTAGTGTAATCTCAATGTTGTTTTAGGACTATCATTAGACTTAACGATATCCTAAGATCTGGAAAATGTGATCACCATCAACACTTCAACTACTCTTAGAGGCTAGACTAGGAACCTTTTATTTACCGTTTATTATTCCACACGTGCGTATGAGTTTTTCACTAAATCGCATACTCCAGGATCATAGCAGTTATAACATAGAATATAAACTCTATAATTATGAATATGGAAATATAATAATACAAATATTATTGCCTCTACGACATTTCCAATAGTCTCGCACTTGCACTAGAGCCAATAATCTAGTGGCATGCTTTTCTAACACCCATGGCTATCTGGTGTTGCTCATGCTTTGCTAATGGTAGAGCGTTCATCACCGAGTCTAATACTCTTTCAATCCCAATTTATTTTTGTGTCTGTAATATTTGGTTTTCTGTGTAATAATTATGAAACACTATATATCTATATAGTCCTTTTGCCAGGCAAACATTCATTTAGTATTACACTATAGATCATCAATAAACTTTTATTGATCCAGATTATATGCTATTGAAAATTTTCTCAATCTTCAATCTATATCATTTATAGACCGACAAATTTATGTTCATATCTGAAAAGTATTTCAAAATTATAGCCCGATAGTTAATTTATATTAGTCATGAAGTTGCTTTGTGTAACCTTTACAAAAAATATATATATTGTGTAACTCTTTACAACAATCTCTTCAGCTCCTCCTGAGGACAAGAAGCAAAACCTTTGTCCAATTGAGGAACTTAATCTTTAAAAATTACCCAATGAAGCTCTCTAGAGTCACCATGGTAGTTACTTTTAATCGTTCATATGGCTTTGTACGTTTTGATAGCATACATGATAATTTCAATCTCTAAAGTAGATTGAATTCTGTTCATCTACACATGCTCATCAACTATTGATTTCTGCGCTGTGTTATGCTAAGTGACATTTTGAGAAAATATTTTCTCCTTTTAAACGTCTTTAAAATTTGGTCACACTACATGTCTTAGCATAATCAGATGTTTTAGTCTATCTATATAGATTTTTATCCAATAATTCTAAGTCCTTTTAGAAACATGATTTTAATCTTTTATGCTAATACTCTATATTATTTCTGATCAAGTGATATGTCATGGATATGTAATATCAAAAATGCCATAGAGCTCCCACTGTACTTCTTGTATCCAGAATCTTCTTGATAAATTTCAAATTCTCCAATTACTTTATCAAATTTCTAGCTACTTGATACTTTATTTCAAATCATATATATGGCTCTGAAATATTTATATCATTCCGGTATTCCCAACAAAACCTTTTAGTTGTATCTTATATACATCCTGTTTGAAATCTCTTTCAAAATAGTTTGTTACTCATCTGTTATATATCAATAACACTCATCATTGCAATCCATTTATACTTCTAGTATTGCTACTAATAAGAAGTTTTGATAAGATCAATTCTTCCATTCCTACAAAACTCTTTTGTAAAACTTTTCTTTGAGGATCACTATCCATGAATATTCGAATCATTTATACATCTTCTTAAGGTTTCTCCAAGTTTAACACTTGTTCCTTGTATATGGACTTCACTTTGGATTACAATGGTTTGAATAATACCTCCCTAGCTGGGCGCCATCACTGCTTCCTCGTAGTACTTAGGTTTCATCTTCTTCTAGGATGAAATATTCAGTAGATTCATTAATCTTTCCTGACCTTTGCATTTTGTTACAGTCTTAATTGAAGATCCACATATAATGTAGTAGTTTATTTGCTTAGTTTTTAACAAAATACTTCTAGTACACTTCTGGTTTAATCTTGTAATAACTTAAGCGAGGGATTCAGTAATCTCAATAAGTTGTATCATCCTCCCACTTACCTCTTTAACGAGAAAACCTTGTCTCGATAAATATCCCTGGCCAACATTTTATCCTTTGAATTTTGTAAGAAGAACACAAAATCTACAATCAAGCATTGGTCTAATAATATTTGTATAACTCTTTATAGCTTTATCGGACATCTAGATGGTGCATCTATTTAGTAAATATAATGCTTTCTCATTTATAAATCCCCCAAATTTCGTGAGAGCAGATCAGTAATAATAGTTCTATAATTATTGAATTGCTTGCTAAACTTATGACTTAGATATATTTCTTCATGAAAGGAGAATCATGATTATCTTTTGTCATAACGTTATTATATCTTCATCCTGAATTTCTTTGAACTATTTCAAATATTTCAGTCCTTATCAAATAAATCATATTTACTTATAACATTGATGAAGTATAAGTATTCACCAAGCCCTGTTATATCCATCGGACTTTATACGATCATAATGTATTTAGTCAATTCAAATAAAAGACTATCATACTTCATCTTTATGAAAATTTAATTATCTGATATAACCAAGCAGTGCCATGCACAAGTGGTCTTTATCAGTCTTCTCAAGACGCTTAACTTTTAATGTTATAGATCATAAATTTCAAGATTCATCATGAATAAACCATCACAAAATAGAGGTTTAATCAAAAACCACATTCTAGTAATAATCCGAACAACTATTGTTTAAAACTTATAAGAATATCCATCGCATAACCCATGTGATAATGCATTACATAACTCCGAAGCAAAATAACTTTTATCTTATTTCTAAGATAAATGTTGAACTAAAGACATGGCTTTGACGGTCTTCAAGCAGCGATCCCATCACTATTCCCAACTTGCATCATGACTTTATTTCTTCTCTCCTTTGAGCTCTTTGTAGTCCCTGTATCGGTTTGCAAAATGAGAGCAACCGACCAGTATCAAATACTTATGACATATAGAAATGTACAAGCAGAATAACATTTACTTTGTATAATGATTATACCTTTACCGAAAGAACCGTTCTTCTTATCCTCCAAATACTTCTTGTAGTTACGTTCCCAGTGTCCCTTCTACTTGCAGTAGAAACATTCAGTCTCTTTAGAGGCTTCGCCCTTGTTCTTCTTATGAGACTCGGTGTTACAAGCTTCAATAGATTTCTTCTTCTTGGACTTGCCCTTCTTCTTGGAATTGGTGTCTTGTTGACCATCAACACTGTTTTGTTCTTCTGCATTCCAGCTTTCGCAGTTTTGAGCATAGCAAACAACTCGTTTGCACTTTTCTCCATATCACTCATGTTGTAATTTCATGATAAAGCCATCGTAAGATGGGGGAGTGAAGCAAGCAATATTTGTACGGAGTGTCGACAAAATTCCAAATACTAGAGAAGCTAGTCTATCAACATAGCCAACAAGCTTTACTACATGCTCACTCATTGAGGAACCCTCTTTCATCTGGCATTCAATCAAGGCCTTGGCTAATTCAAAACGTTCGGTCCTTTCCTGCTTCTTGTACATAACTTCCAGTGACCCAATTATAAATTGAGTCATAGATCATTCAAAACTCTTTTTGTTGTTTAGGATCCATGCAAGTCAACATGAGGCACTGGGTGAATCGTAGTCATCACTACATGCAGCGTAAGCATCAACTTCTTCCGGTGTTGCATCCTTTCAGAGAGCATCACCCAGGGCTGATCCAGCACATACTCCTTAGCACTCCTGAGAACAAATCTCAGGTTTCTGATCCAATCCGCATAGTTTCCACCATTAACAGCCAACTTTTCTTTCTCTTACATAGGGGCTAAGTTGAACATATTGTGAGCCATTGATCTGCACCGATAGACACACAATTCATTTATACATTTATTCATAATTAATGTTGCACTAGTGTTTAAACAAATTTTTATATAAAGTGCACTCCCACTGAAATCAACATCTCTCATAATTGAAAGTGAGTGATTAAAGACCCTGATCTAGTTCTCAGCCATTGATGTGGACATCACTAATGACGAGAATTTTGATCGGTGGGCAAACTATTGCCGATAATATCACCATATGACTGTTGTTCATCTTTCAATGCTTTGTGCTCGGAGCTCAGAATGATTTTGCTAGAACTTCATGGAAACCGAGTGTTATCTGCTAACATGGTCTAACCAGTTCCATCTTACACTCACATCCTGTTTGTACTCATGTGGACATGACGCAGTCTAGAATGCTACATTTTATAGACAGTTGCAACACTAGGAAGATCACCTTTTTTACTTGATATTTACTATGAGAGATCACCCTAATAATTGACTACTGCGCAATCAAAGGGTGCAAACAACAAAGGGATAAAAATCCCAGGCAGTTCATAAAAGCATAATATGGTATAGCCCTGGGTGCTGGGAACCTCTATGATCATCTTCTCTTTTCAGTTGAAGCGTCGTGACAGCCAGTATTTCATTGTAGTGGCACTCGTTTCCAAAATGTTGCCGTGGCGACCATTTCAGAAAATGTTGTCATGGCACCAAATTTCAGAAGTTCCGTCGTGGCATGAAATTATAGCTCCCCGTCCTACGCCAAGTACACCTTCTCCTCGTCGGGGTCCTCCGTGTACGTTTTCCATCGTCACCTGTAACAAGTAGGCTATTGATACATCTCCAATGTATCTACTTTTCCTAACGCTTTTCCTCTTGTTTTGGACTCTAATTTGCATGATTTGAATGAAACTAACCCTGGACTGACGTTGTTTTCAGCAAAACTACCATGGTGTTGTTTTTGTGCAGAAATAAAAGTTCTCGGAATGGAACAAAACTTTGCGAGGAATTTTTATATAATAAATAAGAATTTCTGGAGCCAAGACCTACCAGAGAGGGGCACCTGGGTGGGCACAACCCACTAGGGCACGCCGCCCTCTCCTGGCGCGCCCAGGTGGGTTGTCCCCATCTGGTGGCCCTGCAGACCCTGAAACCTACGCTATAAAATCCTATTTTTCCAGAAAAATCAGGGAAAAAGAATTATCGTGATCCACGAGATGGAGCCGCCGTCACCTCCTGTTCTTCATCGGGAGGCCAGATCCGGAGTCCGTTTGGGGCTCCGGAGAGGGGGGGTCTTCGTTCTTCGTCATCACCAACCCTTCTCCAAAGCCAATTCCATGATGCTCCCCACCGGGAGTGAGTAATTCCTTCGTAGGCTCGGTGGTCGGTGAGGAGTTGGATGAGATTCACCATGTAATCGAGTTAGTTTTGTTAGGGCTTGATCCCTAGTATCCACTATGTTCTAAGATTGATGTTGCTATGACTTTGCCATGCTTAATTCTTGTCACTTTGGGCCCGGGTGCCATGAACTCAGATCTGAACCGTTTATGTTATCATAATTATATCCATGTTTTATATCCGATCTTGCAAGTTATAGTCACCTACTACATGTTATGATCCAGCAACCCCGGAGTGACAATAGTCGGGACCACTCCCGGTGATGACCGTAGTTTGAGGAGTTCATGTATTCACTATGTGTTAATGCTTTGTTCCGGTTCTCTATTAAAAGGAGGCCTTAATATCCCTTAGTTTCCAATATGGACCCCGCTGCCACGGGAGGGTAGGACAAAAGATGTCATGCAAGTTCTTTCCATACACACGTATGACTATTTACGGAATACATGCCTACATTATATTGACGAACTGGAGCTAGTGCTGTATCGCCCTAGGTTATAACTATATCATGATGAATATCATCCAACAAGTCACCGATCCAATGCCTACGAATTTATCTTATTGTTCTAGCTAAGTTACTACTACTATCATCACTGTTACACTTGCTACAAAAATACAACTATCACTGTCACTGTTACCGTTGCTGCTGTTACTACTATCAAAACTATCATATTACTTTGCTACTGATTACTTGCTGCAGATAATTAATCTCCAGGTGTGGTTGAATTGACAACTCAGCTGCTAATACCTTCAAATATTCTTTGGCTCCCCTTGTGTCGAATCTATAAATTTGGGTTGAATACTCTACCCTCGAAAACTGTTGCGATCCCCTATACTTGTGGGTTATCAAGACCTTTTGGCACCGTTGGCGGGGAGCATAGCTATATTTGTTGAGTCACTTGGGATTATTATCAATTTATCACTATGAAGAATCTGAAGGATGCTAAGACTAAGTTTTTTCCCTCAAAGACGAGGGGAGGTAAGGAACTGCCTTCCAGTTCTGCTTCAGATTCACCTTCTGTTATAAGTAAACTTGCAACACCACCAGATGCTATCAATTCTAATATGTCGCAAGTTATTGATGATGCTACTTCTACTATGAATGATGCTTATGATGATGCTAATACCTTGCTTGATAATGATGATGTGCCACTTGGTGATTTTCTTGATGCACAAATTGCTAGAGTAATACAACATGATGTTGTTGAATCTGATGATGAGCTTGAAACTGAAACTCATGAAACACCTACTAGAACTAGCCTTCCTAGATATGAATTGCCTAAGGTACCGGAAGGTTATGTTATGAATGAGGTAACAACTAGAGATGTTCTTGCTTGTAAGGATAGAGATGATCTGGAGAACTTACTATGCAAGTATAAAAAAAATCTCTGAATGCTAGAATGAAATATGATCCTAAGTTTGCTACTTCACCTATTTTTATTGATGATAAGGATTATGAATTCTCTGTCGACCCAGAGTTAATTACTTTGGTTGAATCTGATCCTTTCCATGGTTATGAAACTGAAACTATTGTGGCACATCTTACTAAGTTGAATGATATAGCCACCCTTTTTATTCATGATGAGAAAACTCGCTATTACTTTATTCTCAAATTATTTCCTTTCTCATTAAAGGGTGATGCTAAATCTTGGTACAATACTCTTACTCCTGGTTGTGTGCGTAGTCCCCAGGATATGATTTATTACTTCTCTGAAAAATATTTTCCTGCTCATAAGAAACAAGCTGCCTTACAGGAAATATTTAACTTTGTGCAAACTAAAGAAGAGAGTCTCCCACAAACTTGGGGGAGGCTTTTCCAATTACTTAACGCTTGCCTGATCATCCTCTTAAGAAAAATGAAACACTTGATATCTTCTATAATGGACTAACCGATGCTTCTAGGGACTTCCTAGATAGTTGTGCTGGTTGTGTTTTCAGGGAACAAACTGTTGGACAAGCTGAAGAATTATTGAATAACATATTGAAAAATTATGATGATTGGACTCTTCCTGAACCACCGGCTAAACGCACTCCGTAGAAGAGGGGTATATTATATCTCAGTCCTGAAGATATGCAAGAGGCAAATAAATCTATGAAGGAAAAAGGTATTAAAGCTGGGGATGTTAAAAATTTACCTCCTATTGAAGAAATACATGAGCTTAATACACCACCACCGCCTAAGGTGGTAGAGGTAAATTCTCTAATGAAGTTCAATGATAATGACAATCCTCACAATATGCACCCTAGCCAATGCCTTTATGAGTTTGAAAACTATATTAGAAAACAAGATCACTTCAATGCAAATGTTATGAAACAATTGAAATAAAATTCTGATATGATTGCTCGCTTGAGTGACTTGTTATTTAGAATCTCAAATGATGTTAGAGGTGTTGGAAAACATGCTTCTATGGTTCAAACTCAGTTAGAACAAGTTGCTAAATCTCAAAGAGAGTTTCTTGATGAAATGAATAATAATATACATGACTTTGCTGTTAGAGTTGCAACTAGAGGAGGTAAAATGACTCAGGAACCACTTTATCCTGAGGGACACCCAAAAAGAATTAAACAAGATTCACAAAGAGTTAACACTGATTCACCTAGTCCTTCTAAAAAGAAAAAGGAGAAGAAAAATGATAGGACGTTGCATGCTTCTAGTAAACCTGAAGTAGAGAAACCTCCTGACAATGATAATCAAACTTCTATCTCAGATGCTGAAACTCAGTCTGGTAATGAACGTTCACCTAGTGATAATGAAAAAGATAATGCTGAGGTTCATGAAGATGCTCAACCAAATGAAAAGGAAACATATAATGATGTTGAGATAGAACCACCTGTTGATATTGATAACCCACAACCTAAGAATAAAAGATATGATAAAAGAGACTTCATTGCTAGAAAACACGGTAAAGAAAGAGATGCGTGGGTTCAAAAACCTATGCCTTTTCCACCCAAGTCAACTAAAAAGATAGATGATGAAGAATTTGAACGCTTTGCTGAAATGCTGAGGCGAGTCTTTTTGCGTACTCGCTTGACTGATATCTTGAAAATGCCTCCTTATGCAAAGTATATGAAAGGCATCATCACCAATAAGAGAAAAATACCAGAAGCTGCAATATCCACTATGCTTGCTAATTACACTTTTAAAGATGGAGTACCTAAAAAACTTGGAGATCCGACAATACCAACTATACCTTGCTCCATCAAAAAGAATTATGTGAAAACTGCTTTGTGTGATTTAGGAGCTGGTGTTAGTGTTATGCCTTTCTCTTTATATAAAAGACTTGACTTGAATAAACTCACACCTACTGAAATATCTTTGCAGATGGCTAACAAATCAACTGCCATACCTATCGGTATCTGTGAGGATGTGCCCGTTGTTGTTGCTAATGTTACTATTTTGACTGACTTTGTTATACTTGAGATGCCTGAGGACGACAACATGTCGATTATCCTTGGTAGAACCTTCTTGAATACTGTAGGGGCTGTTATTGATTGCAATAAAAGCAAGGTCACTTTTCATATCAATGGTAATGAGCATACGGTGCACTTTCCGAACAAACAATTCCAAGTGAATGGTATTAATGTTATTGAAAAATCTCCGACAATCACTATTGGGAGTTTTCAAATACCTCTACCTACTGTCAAAAAGAAATATGAAATGCTTATTATTGGGGACATGCATATCCCCATTTAGGTAACTTAATGATTTACGAAAGTTCTTCGGTTTCATGCTAATCGAAAGTGGTTGTTAATAAGACCTCATCAACCTTATTAATGAACCATTTTTGATGGTATGAAGTTGATGAATTTACTAAGCACTACCTTCTCTCCCTACTTTTTGTTTTCTGTTTTTATCAGTTAAATAAAATAAAATGCCATGTCTTGTCTGTTTTCTGAATTTCCCGTGCAATAAAAAATAACCCAAAAATAAAAGTTCTCAGAATGCTCTAAAAATTTAATACGATTTTTTCCGAATATTTCTGAATTTCTCCTGCAAATAATATCAGAGGGAGGTGCACAGGTGGGCACAACCCACCAGGGCGCGCCAGGACCCCCAGGCGTGCTCTGGTGGGTTGTGGTCCCCACGTGGGCCCCCTCACTTATCTCTTCATCCCACATCATCACTTACCTCCAGAAAAAAATCTACATTGCTCTCTCCCTCCCGTGTTCTTGCTCTCAAACCCGCAGATTTCGATCTCTTTGCTCAAAGCTCCGTTTCCGAAACTGTTTCGGGGGATTGCTGCTTGGTATGTGACTGCACCGTTTGTCCAATTAGTTTTTGTTTAGTGGTTTATATTTTGAATAATTAGCTACTCTTGGTGCTGCTGTAGATTAGCTTGCATGCTAAATTCTTAGAGTTCTAAGTAGTTTGAATGCTTGCTATGGCCTCTATGTATCCCTATGAGTAGTTGCTATCAATTTAATAATGTTTTGTTGACAAATTTTTGTCACCCAAAATTTTTCAGAAAATTGTACGCGGACATGATGAACCTATTTGGAAGGAGTTCTTCGAGGAGGCGATCCTCGGGGGCATCTTCTAGTGACAGTTCCGCTCGCAGGTCTTATGTTGAACCAGGTGAAAGTTCCACATGAGATGCCGCTACCAAAACATGCTTATGGCCTTGCGATGACTATATGATGCGTGTGGGCATTAAAGAGGAATTTGAGCAATATGTTCACAATGCCGGTCTCGGTCCCCACATTTCAGCTAAGTGCGAACAACGCCACATTCTCACTGAATCGTTTGTCAAAGGATTTAAATTCCATCCCCATGAGTCTAGGGTGTCTTTTATGCTTTATGATAATCCATTTACCATCTCACAGGAGAATTTTGCTTACCATTGCAAACTCCCGTTCTGGGGTTCGCTTGACGAACCGCCAAGGGCTGAGTACCAATCCTTCTTGATTAGTCTTTGCTACGGTGAGACGAGGGGAGTGACACAAGGTAGAATAAAGAGCATTCATTTTCCCGCAATTAAGTACTTTGCATTATTTAACGGGAAATGTATAGTAGGCAAGCAAGACTGTAGTACGCTTTGTGCTCCAGACTTGAGCCTCATACACACCGCTCTCACTGGTGAAAGGAATTATAACCTTGGAGCGATTGTTGCACGCAGACTTCAGCATAATGCTAGCAGTGGCTATTTCTATGGTGGAATATATGCCACGCGCTTAGCACGAGGGCTGGGTGTTTCACCTTTGCCCTTTGATCCTATCCTACCCACGCAGTATTTAGATTTTGACACGTTAAAAGATCATAAGATCCTTAAAGGGAAGATTGATAATTTCACTTACAATCTGTTGTTTAACCAAACATCTGTTGTGCACACATATTTGCTTGCGCCTGCTCTTTCTTACTATCACAACAAATGAAGATATTTTGTTCTTGAGAGTGAGGCCCGAGCTCATAACGCAGCAGTGGAGGCAGCACGGCAGGCCGAGACATCCGCATCGAGAGCCTCTATGAGCTACCACGCCAACTACTATCCAGGCTACCGACTGCTTACCAAGTTAGGCCAAAAGCCTAAGCTTGGGGGAGTACGTGTTTCTCACTGACATTACATTCATGTCCACTTATTTCATTTGTCGGTGTTCACACTTTTTCATTGTATCATCCATGCTTAGATTTATTTTCTTGCTTTCTTCTTGTGTGTTTGAAAAACTTTAGAAAAAACCAAAATATTAGTTGTAGTAGTTTACTTTCTATGCATGCTTAGTTGTAATACTAAAAAGAAAACCCAAAAAGATTTCCTTGTTCTTCTTTTGCCTGTTGGGAGCTTTCCTGTGTAAATAGTTTTTCTTGTTTTTGCTTTTCCCTTTTATTTGCTTGTTTAGGAAAACCAAAAACTCCAAAAATATTTCAATGTGTTTCTCTGAATTTATTTTCTTTTTATTCGAGTTTTACCAAGGAGAAGACCACGATGAAAATGTTGAGTGGCTCTCATATGAATAAATGTTAATCTAATAAAGAGCCCATTTTACCTTGTCTTCTCCTGTTGAATAAAATGTTTGGGGATTCCAGCTTAGTCCACGACACTCTTGCACTATTATTATTTTCACATCGTTCGGTCGTGCAAGTGAAAGGCAATAATGACGATATTCGATGAACTGGCCGTGGCAGAGAGAAACGGGTATGAACTCGACTTGTTCTGTTTGTGTAAATATGTTTAACCTAGTATCCATGATTTAGCCCATTATGATTAAACATGTTTGTGATGACAATTAGAGATTATAGTTTCTCATGCCATGCATAAGTAGCTGGTAGTGGATAATGATTTATCTTGGATATCAACATTGCGTTAAAATGATTGTGATGTAGTATGATGATATGGTATCCTCCTCTGAATGTTCAAGTGGTTTGACTTGGCACATGTTCATGCATGTAGTTGAATCAAAACCAACGTAGCCTCTATGATATTCATGTTCATGGTGTTCATATCCTACTCATGCTAGTGTCCAATGTTACTTATGCATAATGCATGGTTATGACCGTTGTTGCTCTCTAGCTGGCCTTCTCAATCTAATTGCTAGCCTTCGCCTGTACTAAGGAATTCTGCTTGTATATCAAAAACCTTGAAACCAAAGTTATTCCATATGAGTCCACCATACCTACCTATATGCGGTATTACCCAGCTGTCCTAAGTAAATTTGCATGTGCCACCTCTAAAGACTTCTAAATGTAACCTTGAACCCGAATTTATAGATTCGACACAAGGGGAGCCAAAGAATATTTGAAGGTATTAGCAGCTGAGTTGTCAATTCAACCACACCTGGAGATTAATTATCTGCAACAAGTAATCAGTAGCAAAGTAGTATGATAGTTTTGAAAATAGTAGCAACAGCAACGGTAACAGTAACAATGATAGCAGTAACTTTGTAGCAAATGTAACAGTGATGATAGCAGTAGTAACATAGTAGAAACAATATAAGATAAATTCGTAGGCATTGGATCGGTGACTTGTTGGATGATATTCATCATGAGACAGTTATAACCTAGGGCGATACGGCACTAGCTCCAGTTCGTCACTATAATGTAGGCATGTATTCTGTAAATAGTCATACGTGCTTATGGAAAGAACTTGCATGACATCTTTTGTCCTACCCTCCTGTCAGATCACGGGTTCCGGAAAAACCCTTGAGGTTCGAACACTGGGGTGCGCACGAAGATCTCTCTCTCCCTCAATGGCTAGCTCGCTCAAGGATCTCACGGCCTAGCTCGACGAACTCAAAGAACACAGAGACACAAGATTTATACTAGTTCGGGCCACCGATGTGGTGTAATACCCTACTCCAGTGTGGTGTGGTGGATTGCCTCTTGGGCTGAGGATGAACAGTACAATGGGAAGAACAACCTCCTGAGGTGAGGTGTTCTTGTGCTTGGTGAGCTGGTCAGGGTTTTGATCCGTCCAGATCAGTTGCCTCTTACTGTGGTGGCTAGTCCTATTGATAGAGGCCCGGGTCCTCTTCCCAAATATTGAGCGGGAAGGGATCCCACAACGGCCAAGTTTGAAGGGGGACAACTAGTACAGCTTATCCTGACAAAAGTAGTCTTCGCCTGCCAAAGGCTCTGGTGGTGACGCCGTCTTGGGCTCCACGGTGACCTCCATCCTGCTGTCCTGCTGGTCTTGGTCTCGTTGCACCGATATGGAAACCTTTGCGTGATGCCTCGGGACTCCGCGCCTGTGCTTGCCTCTTTAGCAACAAAGAGGAAACGAGGACACTACGCACGCGGGCGCCCGCCTGGCGCCCGCCTGGTTGTGGTCGTCATGGCTTGCGTCATTGGATCCTCGCGAGGTTCGCCTTGCCTTGATCTCTCCGCCCCTCGCGAGCCAGCCTGGTGAAGCCGCTCCCGAGGAGGTCTTGGTCGTCTGCCTCGCGAGGCTCGGCCCCTCGCGAGGGTCTTGAGTGTTTGCTGGTGAAGACGGGCCGTACTGGGCCGCGAGTAGAGCCACGCCGTGGGCTGCAGGCAGGCAAGTCTGGGGACCCCCGTTCCCAGAACACCGACAGTAGCCCCCGGGCCCAAGGTGCGCTCGGACTTGGCTTCAAGGTGAAGCCAAAGGGCAAGTACGGAGTATCGCGGGCCCCAACAGCCTGCGGCCTTGGTTGATGTGTGGCAATTGATTGGACGTGGGCGGCCCCGCTTCCCCACGCAGCCTTGATATCCGCCCTTCTAGGCGGCCACCGTGGTCTACACAGTTTCCCTCTCATTGTTGCAGCGCACTCCCCCAATTCTTCCGCTTCCTCGAAGAGCAGCCTCTTCTCCCAATCCGGTCTGAGCTCGGTCCTTCCCGTCGCCATGGCACCAGATCGAACGGAGAAGGGGAAGAAGCCCCAGTCCTCCACCGAACCACCTCCGGCCATTGAGCCTGCCATTGGCCGGTCGCTGGTGCTCAACCAAGAAGCCATGGACAAGGTGCGCCCCGCGCTCGGCACTGGCTTCAATGAGTGGGGAGGAACGGTGGCCTGACCTGCGTCTCGAGCTCGTGTCGACAGGACAGCCACCGAGGTCCCATTCTTCGTCGATGCCCTGTGGGCTGGCCTAGTGCCTCCTTTTTCCGCCTTCTTCAACGCTGTGCTCTCCCATTATCAGATCCATATGCTGCACCTTGATCCCCAATCCATGGACCTTCTCACCGTCTTTGCCTTTGTTTGCGAGGCCATGGTGGGCATTGCTCCTTTCATGTCCCTTCTCCGCCATTTCTTCTCGTTGCACCTTATTGATCCTCGGCAGAGCTTGGGATGCCTGGGCTTCCAGGCCGTGGCGGCGACGGCCGGCTCGGGGATTGACTTCGAGCTTCCATCGTCCATGGGTGGATTTCAGACACGATGGGTGTTTGTCGATGTCGGAGTGCTCAGCCCTCTGCTCTCTTCTCCGTCGGCGCCCGCCATTCCCAATTCCGGTTGGCGCCACAAGAAGCTCGCTGACTCACGCCTTGTCTTTGTCTGGCTCCGGCTAAAGGGGCTGAAGGATCTTGGTGTGACTGCGCCAATGGTGGTAAAGGAGTTCATCCGGCGCTGAGTCGCTCCGCTTCAGCGCCACTCTCGGTCGATGTGGTCCTTGCTCAACAGCAAGGACCACATGAGACTTCAGGAGTCCGGGCTCCCCCTTGAGGTGCGACGAACGGTGCTCGAGGTCCTGACGGGCGTCCCGTTACCAGATGACATGCCAGAGAAGAGTTGTATTTTGTACCGCTGCTTGAACAAGGTGGAATTCATGGAGCAGGTGCCCTCCTTCAATGAATGGGGGCTGCGTCCAATCGGCTTTGTGGGGCCCCATGAGAACCCCATCATCGTGGTTCCTCTCCTTTTCACCAGCGCCGATCTTGCCCCAAGAGTGGATGCTGGGAGGCAAGCACCGCTGGAGGCCGGGGCCGCGGGTGCCGAGGTGTCGATGCTGCCTGAGACTCCCGAGGCGTCATACTCGGGAACCCGTGATCCTCGCCCTGGGGTGGCAGCTGAGGGGGCGGCACAGTCCGTTGCTCCTGAGGCCGAAGTTGGTCGTCGCAAGGCGGAGCCCAGTAGCTCTCTCCAGCCTGGCGCTCCTCAGGCTATCTCGTTGGGTGCTTCACCAGCCGCGCACCGCGCTGGTCGCCACGTACAACGCTTGGGCCGGTTCTGCGTGGACTTCGCGGCGCTCCGTAAGAGGAAGGGGTCTCCAAGCTGCAGCAGTGGCACCGTCCAGCCGTTGAAACATAGAAGTACATCGCCATAGATGAGTAAGTACCTTATCTTTGTAATTCCTCGAGTGTCGCTTCCCTTCCTGACGGTGGCTCTTTAGGATCCCTCCCACCAAGGCCGTGGAGTCTCTTGAGGAGCAACCTCCTCTTGCCTCAACTCCTCTGCTAACCTTGAGCGCCACAAGCCCGCGCACCGTCCCCGGCTTGGGGTCAGCTGAAGAAGCAAGCCTCCTGCAATGCGCCTCAAGTCCGCGCCTTTGCCATCTCTCCTTGGCGGCCTTGCTTGGAGTGCGGACGACGTACCAAGGGCTCCTCCTCTGGTCGTGGATGGTGGCTGGATGACCTCGATCCTGGCCTCTTCTTCGAGCAGCGGGCCTTCACCCATCCAGGCCTCCGCCGGGGCCCGGATGGTGGTCAGGGAAGTGCCAGCCCCCAGCCCCCTGCTGGGAGGGCATACATCGCTTCGGGCTCCTTCAGCAACTCCTGCCACGGGAGATGGGCTTGGTCGTGCATTCAAGCTTGAGCGCGAGCGAAGTGTCGTCCGCCATGAACTCTTTTAGGAGGCGATGGATGCAATGAGACGGCTTGGCGGAGAGCTTGCGGATGTTGACGCGCGCCTTGAAGCCGAGGGTCTCCGGCTGAAGGAAGAGTGGCACCAACTGAAGGTAGCCATCAACTTCGGGTGCCTCCAGCGCGATCATGCCAACGCGAAGGTCGAAGCGTCCCTGGCAACCTCGCGCGAGGCCAGCACCCGAGCCTTGGAGGAGTCCAGGGAGGCCGATCGTCGCTGTGCGATCGCCGAGGAGCGTAGGCGGGAGCTCCTGGCCTTGAACGCCTCCTTGGAGCAGCAGGTGGAGGCGCGCAGGGCCGCCCTGGTGTTGATGAAGGGAACACCTTCCGAGGAAGATGAGATCCGGAAGCGCGAGGAGGCGCTGGCACTAGAAGCCACGGAGCGCAGCCTTGAGCTTGAGAGGTTGGAGACGAGGGAGCGCCAGGTTGCCCAAGTGGAGGATGCCGCTAATGTGCGTGAGGAGAGGATCCAGAAGGTGGTCGACAGCAGGGTGGTGGAGGCTCGCGAGCTCGCGGGAGCTGGAGCTGATGCCTAGAGTTCTGTCTTGAGGTCGGGGTTGGCGGAAGGGGAGCAGCGTGAGAAAGCTGCCGCCCTGGCTTCTGTGCAGGCCAAACTTGCCTCTGCTCGCGCTGGACTGCTCCCACTCCAGCAGCGGGTCGCCACAGCCGAGTCCCTCGCGCAAGAGAGCAAGGAGGAGGCGCTCCGCCGGCTGATGTTGGAACGTGTGCATGCCCCCATGCTCCAGGGTCTCAGGAACAGGGCCAACGCGGCGCTGGGCCACATCTGTGATGAAAATGCCCCTCATCCCTATGCAAACGACTACGCCAGCCACCTCCGCTTTTTCACTGACGCGGTAACGTGCCTGGAGAACCATTCCGAGAGAGCTCGCCAGCTTGTTGAATAGAGGAGCCGCGGACTGCTCGGGCGCGCGTTCTCCCGCATCTTCAGCCATCTCCAAAACACCTACCCCAACTTTGATTTTGACGCCGCCATTTCCCCAGTACCCGAGGCCATCCGGGCGACCTGGCGCGGTGGGTGGAAGACAATGTGGATGCACTGGTCAGGGCCTTTGCTTCCGAAGACGACGCAGTGGTGGTCACGGTGGACGAACGCGACGTGGCCAACGACGGTGATGGTGGCGCTGGCGACGGTGATGGTGATGCCAGCGCGGGCGACAGCGACGCCAGCGATGCGTCCGAAGGCGACCCAGGGGACGCAGCGAGTGACATGTCCGATTGACCCCGTGTTTCCCTGCTGTCTATCTTGCATGCAAAAGCTCGGGCGCGGCCCTAGAAGTTGTAAGAGCATCTTGGGAGGGGGAGCCCCTCATGTAAACAGATTACTATCTCTATTCCTCAGGCCAAGCTGAATGTATGTCTTCATGAACCCGTGAGTCATGCGGTGAGTTCGCTGTCGTAATTTACCTTAGCCAGAATAGGTCCCGAACTGGCTCGTGAGGCCGCGAGTTTCTGAGGAGCCTTTGAAGAGCCTGCCGATCCGTCCGAGGAGGCCTCGCGAGAAGCAAGTGCCAGTCATGGCAAGGCATGCGGGCAGCGCTTGTGTGCTATGCCCAGCCCCCGCTCATGAGGGGCTCGCAAGGAGGAGGCAGCAGGCGTGAACTCTGAATTATGGCAGGAACCAGATTGCAAGAAATAGCATGAACGAGAAAATGCACCCCCCGCGCGCGTCAATGAAAGTTCAACTCCAACTTAAATCCAAAGCCAGAAAGCAGGGCTACAGAAAAGAGGTCAAAAGCAAATTGCCGCGTCCGGCGCCAAGTCTAGTCTTCTTGTCTTTGAGTCTTCTCACCAGCGCGGAGCTAAGTGCTGCCACTAGGACGTGGGAGGGAGCCCCCGAGGCCCGAGGGCGGCACTCCTGAGACTCCGGGGCGTGTACAACCCCACTCATTATTATGTGAGAGTGTCACGAGCAGAGACCTTCAGATGCGTGACCCTTATTTCATATCGCCAGGCGAGGGCCCCGCCTTGCGCCACCCTCTACCACCGTTGGGACGACCGGAAACCAGGACGACGTCAAGGGGCAAAGGGGACGCCAGCGGCACCCTCAGCGACCACGGGCCCTCTACCAAGGGGAAGGCTCGCCGGCGCCTCCCCGATAGAGGGCCTACCTCCGGGCAACGCCTTGCTCCATGCGACGCGGGGAGGGGCCTTGCTCCTGGATCCTCCCACGCAGCCCCCAGTGTGCCTCTTCTAGTGGAAGGGGTACCGCCGTGCTCAGACCGTCGCCTGGTGTTGTGACCTGATTCACTTGCGACCCATGGTTAGCGTAAGCCTGCTCCTGGGAGATTAGTGGTACCCTGTAGCTGTTGTTGACGGCGTGGTTGGTGGGGCTCTCGGGTGGCTCCTGGAAGGCCTCAGCTCCTAGCGCCTCCTCTTCCCAACCTGGCTCGAGGAACGAGCCGGGGTCATCTTCTGGCGTGTACTCCTGGTTCATCATGTGGGGCACGTAGGCCTCTGAGGTCGTCGCCCCGAAGACCTCGCCGAAGTGCCCCACGCTCCATGTCCCCCGGCCCATCGCGCCGCCTTGAGGATGGTAGGGTGATACCCCGCTGGGGCCGATAGTGGCAACGCTCGTGCCTGCACTCATTGGAGGTGGCGTGGGTGTGATGGTGCGCCCGGCGCCGCTGGCCGCGCCGATGTCGATGAAACCCCCGGGCGCGCCCGGGGGCACGCAGGCGCGATGAGGCCCGCCGTGGGATCCGGCCGCGGCCTGGGGTGTAAGCTGGTAGTAGAAGGGCGGTGCTCCTGTGGCTGCTGCGTCCAGCAGCTCGGCGATGCGTTCCAGCAATGCATCTCGGCTGCTCTCCATCAGTCGACACCGCAGCAGGTCCCGTGCCACTGTGAGCGCGACCCTCATGTTCGCATGTTCCCGTCGGGTGTGTGGCGCCGTTGCCACAACGTGGCTTGAAGCTCTTGCAGCAGCCCGAGCCTGCCGCGGAGTAAGGGTGGATGATGCCTGGCCGCGCCGCTCACACCCCGCAGCGTTTGGCGGCGCACGTGCCGCCTGGAGCGCGGGGTTGACGTCTTCTTGGGAGGACGACGCCGCCCGGGCCGGCCAAGCTACCCAGCAGTTGGCGTTGGTCCTCGGGTCACCAGACATCGGAACTGTGGAGTGCCGGTGGATCAACTGGCGGAAGAGAGGCTCCGGCGCACCCCTACATGGCACGCCAAATGTCGGATCACGTGTTCCGGCAAAACCCTTGAGGTTCGAACACTGGGGTGCGCACGAAGATCTCTCTCTCCCTCGATGGCTAGCTCGCTCAAGGATCTCACGGCCTAGCTCGACGAACTCAAAGAACACAGAGACACAAGTTTATACTGGTTCGGGTCACCGATGTGGTGTAATACCCTACTCCAGTGTGGTGTGATGGATTGCCTCTTGGGTTGAGAATGAACAGTACAATGGGAAGAACAGCCTCCTGAGGTGAGGTGTTCTTGTGCTTGGTGAGTTGGTCAGGGTTTTGATCCGTCCAGATCAGTTGCCTCTTACTGTGGTGGCTAGTCCTATTTATAGAGGCCCAAGTCCTCTTCCCAAATATTGAGCGGGAAGGGATCCCACAACGGCCAAGTTTGAAGGGGGACAGCTAGTACAGCTTATCCTGACAAAAGTAGTCTTCGCCTGCCAAAGGCTCAGGTGGTGACACCGTCTTGGGCTCCACGGTGACCTCCGTCCTGCTATCCTGCTGGTCTTGGTCTCGTTGCACTGATATGGAAACCTTTGCCTGATGCCTCGGGACTCCGCGCCTGTGCTTGACTCTTTAGCACCAAAGAGGAAACGAGGACACTGCGCGCGCGGGCGCCCGCCTGGCGCCCGCCTGGTTGCGGTCGTCATGGCTTGCCTCATAGGATCCTCGCGAGGTTCGCCTTGCCTTGATCTCTCCGCCCTCGCGAGCCAGCCTGGTGAAGCCGCTGAGGGAGTCCTGGATTAAGGGGTCCTCGGACAGCCGGACTATATACTTTGGCCGGACTATTGGACTATGAAGATACAAGATTGAAGACTTCGTCCCGTGTCCGGATGGGACTCTCCTTTGCGTGGAAGGCAAGCTTGGCAATCCGGATATGTAGATATCCTTCTCTGTAACCGACTCTGTGTAACCCTAGCCCCCTCCGGTGTCTATATAAACCGGAGGGTTTAGTCCGTAGGACAACAACGATCATAATCATAGGCTAGCTTCTAGGGTTTAGCCTCTACGATCTCGTGGTAGATCAACTCTTGTAATACTCATATCATCAAGATCAATCAAGCAGGAAGTAGGGTATTACCTCCATCGAGAGGGCCCGAACCTGGGTAAACATCGTGTCCCCCACCTCCTGTTACCATTAGCCTTAGACACACAGTTCGAGACCCCCTACCCGAGATCCGCCGGTTTTGACACCGACATTGGTGCTTTCATTGAGAGTTCCACTGTGTCATCGCGATAAGGGTCGATGGCTCCTTCAATCATCTTCAACGACGCAGTCCAGGGGGAGGTTTTCCTTCCCGGACAGATCTTTGTATTCGGCTGCTTCGCACTGCGGGCCAACTCGCTTGGCCACCTGGAGCAGATCGGTAGCTACGCCCCTGGCCATCAGGTCAGGTTTGGAAGCTTGAACTATACTGCCGATATCCGCGGAGACTTGATCTTCGACGGATTCGATCCCATGTCAGGTACGCCGAACAGTCGCGACGAGCACGACTTAGATCTGCCATCAGACAGTGTTTGGGAGATCGCACCTGCGGCTGCCCCGGGAATCAACCCGGAGCAGATCGCGCTCTCCGAGGACGGGTGGATGGACCCCGCCATGGAGGCCGCACACTCATCGGCGTTGGAGCCGAGCACTGATCCCACCTCCTATGAGGATGGTGTCATCGGACCCTCGTACTCGCCTCCGGCTACAGGATCTGAACCGCGTACGCCCGTGCCTATCGAATCTGATTGGGCACCGGTCATGGAGTTCACCTCCGTGAATATTTTTCAGCACTCGCCCTTGGGTGATGTGCTAAATTCGTTAAAGTCTCTCTCCTTGTCAGGAGACTCCTGGCCGAACTATGTTCGGCTCGAGTGGGAAGCGGACTACAAAGAAATTCGTTCCCCACCCACCACCCACTTCATAGCCACTGTCGATGACTTAACCGACACGCTCGATTTCGACTCCGAAGACGTCGACGGTATTTACGACGATGCAGGAGAAGAACAGGAACCACCGCCCACTGGGCGCTGGACTGCCACCTCATCATATGATATATATATGGTGGACACACCAAAAGAAGGCGATGGTGATGATGCAACGAAAGATAATCCCCTCGATAAGCCACCAAAGCGGCGCCGTAGGCGCCGCTCTAAATCCCACCACAGTAAAAATAGCGACAACAGTGCAAGAAAGAATAATACCCCGGTCAACTCCAAAGGAAACGACGACCCCATGGACCCAGCGATGGAGCAGGATGAGCCAGGGCACGGTGAACATAGTCCGGAGCTGACGTGAGATGACGCCGGTCCCGAGGGTAAAATTCACCAACCTGTCTCCGGAGAGGAGAACAGTCCGGACGATGATGCACTCATCATCCCAGAAAAACACTTGGAACAAGAGAACCTCCACATAAGGCTTACTGCCACTGCAAGGAGCCTAAAGAAGCAGAAGCAAAGGCTTAAAGCCGCACAGGATACGCTCAACCGTAGGTGGAACAAAGTGCTCGACACTGAAGAGAAATACGGTGCCGATCGCCACACAAAGAGCTATCCAAAGCGCAAGCTGCTGCCCGAATTCGACGATGAGGTCATAGAGCCCATTCAGCCGGAAACAACCGATCAGCCGGACCGACCACCCCGTGGCCGCGACAGGACGGCTAATGATGTTGCACACAAGTCAACACATGATTTACGTGAGCTCCTGGACAAAAAGTCCGGTATGGCCAGGTCCATCTACGGATCTAGGAAGCGCGCTTCGGCACAGGATAAGAGCTACCAAATGATCACATTGATCGAATACCAGCTAGGAATCAGCACCGAGCACAACAACCGTCGACAGCATGCCACGACACGTCCAAATACAGGGTGCCGCACACCCCCTGTGCTTCACCGATGAGGTGCTGGACCATGAATTTCCGGAAGGATTTAAACCCGTGAATATAGAAGCATACGACGGAACGACTGACCCTGGGGTCTGGATTGAGGACTTTATCCTCCACATCCACATGGCTCGCAGAGATGATCTCCACGCCATTAAATACCTACCCCTCAAGTTGAAAGGACCAGCTCGGCACTGGTTGAAAAGCCTTCCTGAAAACTCAATTGGAAGTTGGGAAGAACTTGAGGATGCTTTTTGTAACACCCCGGATGTAACTTTCCATATTTGTAACTCCAACTCTTGCCATTTTCGGCCATGTGTTATGATATCCCCTCCGTGGTCGGGTTTTGTTTTTCGTTTTGCATTTTGTTCATGTCATGCATTTCATATCATGTCATCATGTGCATTGCATTTGCATACGTGTTCGTCTCATGCATCCGAGCATTTTCCCCGTTGTCCGTTTTGCAATCCGGCGCTCCCACCTCCTCCGGCGCACCCCTCTTGTTTTCCTTTCGTGAGCGGGTGTCAAACGTTCTCGGAATGGACGGAGGCTTGTCAAGTGGCCTTGGTATACCACCAGGAGACCACCGGCCAAGTTTCGTTCCATTTGGAGGTCGTTTGGTACTCCAACGGTTAACCGGGCAACCGCAAAGTCCGTTTGTGTGTGCAGAAAAAAAACCCTCTCTAAACAGGCCAAAACCCACCAAACTCTCTTCCATGCTCTAGGTCGTTCGATCACGATCGTGTGGGCGAAAACCGCACTCCATTTGGACTCTCCTAGCTCCCTCTAGCTATATATATGTCCCTCCCTCGTCCAAATCACAGTCCAAAAACCCTAAAGATCGCCCTCCGGCGCCGCCGGACGTGTCCGTACCACGCCGGAGAAAGCCGCCGCCGCCCCGCAGCCAGTCCGCCGCCGCCACGTGTCCCCCGCCGCCCACCTCCGCCGCTGGCCCGCCAG
>NC_057808.1:238630681-238640346 GCF_018294505.1 Triticum aestivum | reverse complement strand
CCGCCCTCGACGCGGGTCGCCGCCGCCTCCCCGTCCTCGCCGTCCTCCTTTTCCTCCGCCGCCCGGCCGCCGTCCTCTCCCTCGCCATCGTCTCCTCCGCTCCGGCCAGCAGCGGCTCCGGCGAGCTCCCTCGAGCCGATCCAGATCTGGTCAAACCTAGGTTGACCCCGAGATACCCCGAAATGTTTCTAAGTCATGTTATTTTTACAGTATATTGCCATGTTCATCGCATCATAACTCTCCGCATATAGCTCCGTTTCGCGCGTGTGATATATCGAAATGTTCGCCTCGTGATTCTCTTCATTTTGTTCCATTGCACCATGTTCATTTGAGTCCATCTTGAAGCCCAAATCTCTAGTGCAAGAGTGCTAGTTGCTGTTATCTGCTGTTACTTAGCAGAACTTGGTGATTTGTTATTTTTGTTGCATTTAATATGTGCATCTTATGGGCATGAGCTCTACATGTGTTTTGTTGTATGCCATGCCCATCTTTACATAGGTGTATGCCGTGTATTTTTGTGATCTCTGTGGTGACTAGCACAAGCATGCAAACTAGGCTCCGTAATGTTTCTGATTTTAGGGACTTAGTATTTCTCCAAGTCTTTGTCTGCTGCTATTTCGTTGCCATGTAAACTTGATGCTACAGAGAGATCCATGCATATTTTGGAGATGTTCAGTAAGGATGTTTTGTAGATATGGTTGTAATTGGTCAATTCCTGCCCTTGTTTGCAATTATGGAGGGCCGTAGCATGACTCAATCTTGCTATACTTTTGCTATAAAATAATTCTGGCAGATTGTTTACGTGTTATTCAATTTTGCCAAGCTTGTTGTAGTTGCTTCATTCATGCTATGTACTTGCTCTTGCCATGGATAGCTTCATAAATATGCCATCTTGTTGTAGATATGCTTGTTTTGTCATGCATTGCTTTGTGTGAGTGCATCAAGCTCACCAAGATGCCTTCATATTATTGTTTCTGCCATGCTCTGTTTTCTGCCAAGTCTGAAACCTGTTAACGAAACTTGCTATGTTTACATGGTTGCCATCATATCTTCTGATCCTTTTTGGCTTATGGTCAGTCAGGGACTTTTGTCTTATGCATCTAGTAGAATACTTCCATGCCTTGTTTTGCCATGCTAATTTCCTGTAGCATGTTGATTTCGTGCTCTGAACATTGCTACCTGATGCTGTTTCAGCCATGTCCAGTAATTTCACCAAGTCTGTGAACCTGTTATCTTTTGCACTTTTGCCATGCTTGTTTGAACCTGCTGTGTTGTGGTCTAGCCGTAGCTCAGTGTTCATCTTTTGTCAAGCATCTCCTGTAGATCACTGCCATATGCTTTGTTGCTATGTTGGAGAGCTGTAGCATAGTTTCTTGATGTGGTTTAAGTGCTATCATGCTGTTAATCGCAGATTCGTGGCATTTTTGTTTTGCTTGCCATTTGCAATCCGTGCATCCGTTTCCGGTGATCTTTATATCGATTTCAACCAAAATCATCTCATCTTTCCAGTGGAATGCTTGGTTTGCCAAGTTACTGCCTTGTTCATCATTTTTCTTCCGGATCACGCATATGCATCGCATATCATATCTTGCATATCATTCATGTTTTGCATCATGTTGTTTGTGCTTCTCCCGTGATTGATTGTGGTTCCATTGCTTGTGTTTTTGTCTTGGGTAGAGCCGGGAGACGAGTTCATGAACGAGGATCAAGCTTTTGTCAACTCTGAGAACCTTGCAGGCAAGATGACCACCCCTCGAAATCACATCTATCTTTGCTTTGCTAGTTGTTCGTTCTATTGTCATGCTGCGCTACCTACCACTTGCTATATCATGCCTCCCATATTGCCATGTCAGCCTCTAACCATAGCAAACCGTTGTTTGGCTAAGTTACCGCTTTTGCTCAGCCCTTCTTATAGCGTTGCTAGTTGCAGGTGAAGTTGAAGTTGGTTCCATGTTGGAACATGGATATGTTGGGATATCACAATATCTCTTATTTAATTAATGCATCTATATATTTGGTAAAGGGTGGAAGGCTCGGCCTTATGCCTGGTGTTTTGTTCCACTCTTGCCGCCCTAGTTTCTGTCATACCGGTTTTATGTTCCTTGAGTTTGCGTTCCTTACGCGGTTGGGTGATTTATGGGACCCCCTTGACAGTTCGCCTTGAATAAAACTCCTCCAGCAAGGCCCAACCTTGGTTTTACCATTTGCCACCTAAGCCTTTTCCCCCGGGTTTTCGCGAGCCCGAGGGTCATCTTTATTTAAACCCCCGGGCCAGTGTTCCTCTGAGTGCTGGTCCAAACTAGAGCCACTTGCAGCGCCACCTTGGGGAAACTCGAGGATTGGTTTTAGTTGTACGTAGTGTTCATCCGGTGTGCCCTGAGAACGAGATATGTGCAGCTCCTATCAGGATTTGTCGGCACATTCGGGCGGCTTTGCTGGTCTTATTTTACCATTGTCGAAATGTCCTGTAAACCGGGATTCCGAGACTGATCGGGTCTTTCCGGGAGAAGGTTTATCCTTCGTCGACCGTGAGAGCTTATGATGGGCTCAGTTGGGACACCCCTGCAGGGTATTATCTTTCGAAAGCCGTGCCCGCAGTTATGAGGCAGATGGGAATTTGTTAATGCCCGGTTGTAGAGAATTTGTCACTTGACTTAATTAAAACACATCAACCGTGTGTGTAGCCGTGATGGTCTCTTCTCGGCGGAGTCCGGGAGGTGAACACGGCTTGAGTTATGTTTGACGTAAGTAGGAGTTCAGGATCACTTCTTGGTCATTACTAGTTGACGTCCGTTCCATTGCTTCTCTTCTCGCTCTCATTTGCGTCTGTTAGCCACCATATATGCTTAGTGCCTGCTGCAGCTCCACCTCATTTCACCATCCTTTCCTATATGCTTAAATAGTCTTGATCTCGCGGGTGTGAGATTGCTGAGTCGTTGTGGCTCACAGATTCTACCAAAACAGTTGCAGGTGCCGACGATGCCAGTGCAGATGATGGGTTCGACCTCAAGTGGGAGTTCGATGAGGAACGTGGTCGTTACTATGTGTCTTTTCCTGATGATCAGTAGTGGAGCCCAGTTGGGACGATCGGGGATCTAGCATTTGGGGTTATCTTATTTTCATTTGGATCTTGACCGTAGTCGGTCTATGTGTGTATTTTGGATGATGTATGAATTATATTTATGTATTGTGTGAAGTGGCGATTGTAAGCCAACTCTTTATCCCATTCTTGTTCATTACATGGGATTGTGTGAAGATGACCCTTCTTGCAACAAAACCACAATGCGGTTATGCCTCTAAGTCGTGCCTCGACACATGGGAGATATAGCCGCATCATGGGTGTTACAAGTTGGTAATCAGAGCCATCCCCGACTTAGGAGCCCCCCTGCTTGATCAAATCGCTGGCGTTGTTGAGTCTAGAAAAAAAATGTTTTGAGTCTTAGGATTATTTATATCGGAGAGTAGGATTCTTTTTACTCCTCAGTCCCTTCGTCGCTCTGGTGAGGTCTCCTGACGTAGAAGTTTTGACTCTTCTCTCCTCAAATTTCACAAAAAAAAATTAGGATCACGCGGGTATCTTAGAATCGTTCCGATGGTTTTGTGACGAGAACATTGTTCTTGGTGCCTCCTGACATTTAGGGGTTGTCGCAGTGTCCCGGGGAGTTGAGCTCCGAGGTGTTGTCGTCACAATTTTATCGTTGCAGTTCTGGAATACCTGAGTTTCGCCGACATCGAAATCTCTTTTATGCAGTTGTTGGTGAGATCACCTCGACGCCACCCAGTACTGGGGCGGGAGTTCGGGAGTATTGCCATAACTCGTATAACGGATGTTTTTCGAAGGTTGAGGTACACGATTTCCAAAGGTTTCTTGGTTATGTGTTGACGGATGGATACAGCTGGATCTAGGGATTGCTAGTTTGGGTGATATATTTTGTGTCCCCTGTATCCTCAACACCAGATTGCATAACCAGAAAGTTTCGGGAGTTTATAAGTGGGAATTCAAGTAGCTCCTAGGATATCTTTCCGACAGACGCATGATATGAGATTGGGGTTCGACGTCTAGTGGTCCGCCTTTCCACGGTTGGTTTTATAGTGGTCTCGTAGTGTCTTAAATAGTCCTTGGCTATGCCGACTTGGGGACGCTTCGTATGTCATGTGCACAGCCTTGTACATGATGGTGTTGTACGATCGAGCCCGTGTGGGCCCCACCACGAAAACTTCGGACGAAACCTCTATCATATGTTTGTTCCGGCTTATTCTGCAAGCCAATACTTTGTTTTGTTTTGAATTGTGGTATTCGAGTTGCTTCGAAATCAAATGTTGATTCCATACTTTTTTCTAAGTGGCTTCTCAACTTATGGAAGTGTGATGATTTACTATGGAATTCATTCATTCATCCTCGTTCGAATGATTATTGTGAAGACTATATGTTGCAAATTTCTATTCGTTGAATCAACTTGACTATTTGTCTATCAAGATGCTAACGGATGTCACTCTCTTCAGGATGGCTCCGCCAACGCGTCAGAATCCGGATCGCAATGAAGGGAGTCAAGCGAACCCTCCGCCACCACCTCCGCCTCCGGAGGCATGGCAAGCTATCATGGCAGCCACCAACGCCAATGCTCAGATGATTCTGCAACTCTTGCAAGAACGCACCCAAGGGCAAGGCAATCAAGGGAATCAAGGCCAAGGCAACAATCAGCCTCACTTCGCTACCCTCAATCAGTTTCTCGCAAATCAGCCCAAGTCTTTCAGCTACTGTGCCGAGGCCACGGATGCCGATGATTGGCTCGTGGACATCAACAAGAATTTTCAATGTAGCAATGTCAGGCCTGAGGACTATGTCAAGTTCGCTTCTTTTCAGCTCAAGGACCAAGCTGCTGATTGGTATCAACAATACAAAGATTCCAGAGGAGGTCGTGTGATCACTTGGACTGACTTCTGTCGGGACTTCAAAGCGCACCACATTCCACAAAGTGTTGTTGAGAGCAAGCGTGAGGAGTTCCGCAATCTCAAGCAAGGCAACATGTCTGTGTAGCAATTCAACATCCAGTTTCAAAAACTTGCTCGCTTCGCTAAACAAGACGTTCCTGATGAAAAGAGCATGATCTATCATTTCAGAGGTGGCCTTAGAGAGGATCCGCAGTTAGCTCTCGTTCTTGTTGAGCCTACTCAGTTTGATCAATTCTATAATATGGCACTGAAGCAAGAGGCTGCTCAGCTCAAGTGTGAGGCTTCTAAGAAGAGAGTCAGGGACGCAGTTCAGTCTTCTTCTTCCTCACTTGTGGCTGCTAAGCAACAGAAGTTCTGGTTGCCTCCTCCTCCTCCATTTCGTCAGCCTTACCAGCAGAAGAACAAAGGTGGCCATGGTTCTTCCAACTCTTCCAACTCTGGCTATCAGAACAAGTCTCAGAATCAAGCTCCAAAGTCCAATGCTCCTTATCACCGTCCACTCTCAGAGGTGACTTGCAACAAGTGTCAGCAGAAAGTTCACTATGCTAACAAGTGCTTCAACCAAAGGCGCCTTCCGCCTCCTCCTCCTGTCAGATCTTCCAGCAATGCAGTGGTCAACCATAATCCCAAGTCTGCAAAGGTGAACATGATGAATGCAGCTCAAGCAGAGGAATCTACTGATGTGATAATGGGTAATCTCTCAGTTAATGATATTCCTGCAAAAGTTCTTTTTGATACTGGTGCATCTCTTTCTTTCATTTCAAGACCTTTTGTTGCCAAGCATGAGTTTGTGACAGAAAAGATTCCTATCCCGTTGAAGGTTGTGTCTCCGGGCAAGCAAATGACATCTAATAATTGTGTCCCGGATGTTTCCATCAAGATGGGAAACTATAAATTTCTGTCTTCTCCAGTTGTTCTTGGTGACTCGGATATTGATCTAATTCTCGGGATGGACTGACTTTCTAAGCACAAGGCTCAACTTGATTGTGCTGCCAGGGAAATTCAATTGACACACTCTTCTGAGGATGTTATCATTTATGCCGCTCGTGATGAAACCATTCGGTTATTTTCTCTCAATGAGAAGGGCGAATTGAATGCCATCTCTCAGATTCCAGTCGTTTGTGAGTACCAAGATGTCTTTCCAGAAGAGCTTCCGGGTATGCCTCCTCACCAGCCAGTTGAGTTCGTTATCGATCTAGAGCCTGGCACGGAACCCGTTTGCAAGCGTCCATACAAGCTTGGACCCAAGGAGCTGAAGGAATTGAAGAAACAGCTCGATGAACAAGAGCGTCTGGGTTTGATCAGACCGAGTTCATCTCCATGGGGTTGTGGTGTTCTTTTTGTCCAGAAGAAGGATGGCACGGACCGACTTTGTGTCGACTACCGTCCATTGAACAAGAAGACAATCAAGAACAAGTATCCACTTCCCAACATCAATGAGCTATTCAAGCAACTCAAAGGTGCCAAAGTATTCTCCAAGCTTGACCTTCGTATGGGTTATCATCAGATTCGCATTCGTGAAGAAGATATTCCCAAGACAGCATTCAGAACAAGTTTTGGTTCTTATGAATATACTGTCATGTCTTTCGGTCTTGTCAATGCTCCTCCAACATTCTCTCGGATGATGAATTTCATCTTCAACCCCTATACCAATAAATTCGTTCTAGTGTATCTCGATGATATCTTGGTCTTCTCCAAGAATAAGAAGGATCATGCCAAACATTTGCGATTGGTGCTCGACAAGCTCAGAGAGTATCAATTCTATGCGAAGTTTCCCAAATGTGAGTTTTGGCTCGATGAAGTTCTTTACCTTGGTCACATCATCTCTGCCAAGGGCATCGCTGTTAACCCCGAGAAGGTGTCTGCAATTATGAATTGGGAACCTCCTCAGAATGTCAAGCAGCTCCACAGTTTTCTTGGTCTTGCAAGCTATTGTCGAAGATTCGTTGAGAATTTCTCTAAGATTGCAAAGCCTCTTTCCAACCTCCTCCAGAAGCATGTGAAGTATGTCTGGTCTCCTGAGTGTGACGTTGCTTTCAACACTCTCAAAGAGAAACTAGTCATAGCTCCTGTCTTAACTCCTCCTGACGAATCCAAGCCTTTTGAAGTTTTCTGTGATGCTTCTCTCCAAGGTCTCAGTGCTGTGTTAATGCAAGAGAAGAAAGTTGTGGCCTATACATCTCGTCATTTGAAGCCAAACGAAAAGAACTACCCCACTCACGATCTTGAGTTGCGGCAGTTGTCCATGCATTAATAACATGGAGACATCTCTTGTTGGGAAGACAAGTGGACATATTCACCGATCACAAGAGTCTCAAGTACATCTTCACTCAGCCCAACCTCAATCTCAAGCAGACTCGATGGGTCGAAATGATTCAAGAGTACAATCCGAGTATTGAATATACTCCAGGCAAGGCCAATGTCATTGCAGATGCTTAAGCAGGAAGGCTTATTGCAACAACTTAATCCTCAAGCCATTCCAACCGGATCTTTGTGAAGCTTTCCGCAAGCTGAATCTCCAAGTTGTTCCTCAAGGCTTTCTTGCCAACCTCATAGTCTCTCCTACTTTGGAAGATCAAATTCATGAGGCACAACTCCTGGATACCATGGTGAAGAAGGTGAAACGTGGTATCGACAAGGGTCTTTCCAAATACAAGTGATATCGCATTGATGACAGAGACACTTTATTCTTCGAGGACCGGATTGTGGTTCCTAAAGGTGATCTAAGGAAAGTCATAATGAACGAGGCACACAATTCTCTTCTGTCCATTCATCCTGGAAGTACGAAGATGTACCATGACCTCAAGCAGCCGTATTGGTGGACTCGAATGAAGCGAGAAATTGCTCAATTCGTGAATGAATGTGATGTCTGTCGAAGGGTGAAAGCAGAACACCAACGACCAGTTGGTCTCCTCCAACCTCTTGCTATCCCAGAGTGGAAGTTTGATCATATCGAAATGGACTTCCTGACTGGATTTCCAAAGTCCAAGCGCGGAAATGATGCTATCTTCGTTGTCATCAACAAGCTTTCTAAAGTGGCTCATTTCCTTCCAATCAAAGAATCTATCACAGCAGCTCAGTTGGCAGAGCTATACACCTCCAGAATTGTCTCCTTGCACGGAATTCCACAATTGATTTCTTCAGATCATGGAAGCATCTTCACCTCTAAGTTCTGGGACTCCTTCCAGAAGGCCATGGGCACCAACATTCGCTTCAGCACAGCTTTCCATCCTCAAACTAGTGGCCAAGTCGAGCGACTCAATCAAATTCTTGAAGATATGCTCAGGGCTTGTGTCATTTCCTTTGGCATGAAATGGGAAGATTGTCTTCCATATGCCGAATTCTCCTACAACAACAACTTCCAAGCAAGTTCGGGCAAGGCCCCATTCGAAATCCTCTATGGCAGAAAGTGACGTACTCCTCTCAATTAGTCAAAGACTGGTGAATGCCAACTTCTTGGCAATGACTTAATCACTGAAGCTGAAGAAATGTGTAAAGTCATCCGTGAAAATCTCAAAGCCGCGCAATCGCGCCAGAAGAGTTACTATGATAGTAAGCACCGTGATGTGGCTTTCGAGATCGGAGACCATGTCTACCTCCGCGTCTCTCCAATGAAAGGCACTCATCGCTTCGGTATCAAAGGGAAGCTTGCCCCTAGATATGTGGGTCCTTTCAAGATCATTGGCAAAAGAGGCGACCTCGCCTATCAACTTGATCTTCCTTCCAACTTCGCGAACGTGCACGATGTGTTCCACATGTCACAGCTTCGCAAGTGCTTCAAGACGCCTGAGCGCACCATCAACTTCGAAGAGATTGACCTCCAAGAAGATTTGTCTTATCATGAGCACCCCGTGGCTATTCTTGAAGAAACTGAGCGCAAGACTCGCAACAAGTCAATCAAATTCCTGAAAGTGAAGTGGTCGCACCATTCCGACCGAGAAGCCACCTGGGAACGCGAGGACCATCTCCGTTCCGAATATCCGGAGTTTTTTCAGTCCTAGATCTCGGGACGAGATCCTCTCGTAGTGGTGGAGTGTTGTAACACCCCGGATGTAAATTTCCATATTTGTAACTCCAACTCTTGCCATTTTCGGCCATGTGTTATGATATCCCCTTCGTGGTCGGGTTTTGTTTTTCGTTTTGCATTTTGCTCATGTCATGCATTTCATATCATGTCATCATGTGCATTGCATTTGCATACGTGTTCGTCTCATGCATCCGAGCATTTTCCTCGTTGGCCGTTTTGCAATCCGGCGCTCCCACCTCCTCTGGCGCACCCCTCTTGTTTTCCTTTCGTGAGCGTTTGTCAAACATTCTCGGAATGGACCGAGGCTTGTCAAGTGGCCTTGGCATACCACCAGGAGACCACCGGCCAAGTTTCGTTCCATTTGGAGGTCGTTTGGTACTCCAACGGTTAACCGGGCAACCGCAAAGTCCGTTTGTGTGTGCAGCAAAACCCCCTCTCTAAACAGGCCAAAACCCACCAAACTCTCTTCCATGCTTTAGGTCGTTCGATCACGATCGTGTGGGCGAAAACCGCACTCCATATGGACTCTCCTAGCTCCCTCTAGCTATATATATGTGCCTCCCTCATCCAAATCACAGTCCAAAAACCCTAAAGATCGCCCTCCGGCGCCGCCGGACGTGTCCGTACCACGCTGGACAAAGCCGTCGCCGCCCTGCAGCCAGTCCGCCGCCGCCACGTGTCCCGC
>NC_057808.1:238269023-238289526 GCF_018294505.1 Triticum aestivum | reverse complement strand
GTGGAGGGCTGGATGAAAAGGACGACCCCGTGGAGGGCTGGATGAACAGTAGATGGTGGAGGGGTGCCCGTGGAGGGGTGGTTGAACAGTAGCCGGTGGAGTAGCGTGCGGTGGAGGCTGGATGAACAGGAGCCCGTGGAGGCTGGAGGATGTCGACGGTGGAGATGAACAGTATCCCGTGGAGTCCCGTTTTGCGGTACGCCACACCCCTCCCGATGAACAGGACCCCCGTTTCGACCGTAGCGCTCCAACACAAGTCCGTTTCGTCCGTTTTGCGGTACGCCACACCCCTCCCGATCAACAGGACCCCCGTTTCGACCGTAGGAGGTCCGTTTCCTCCGTTTTGCGGTACGCCAGACCCCTCCCGATGAACAGGATCCCGTTTCAAACGTGGCCGGTCGAACACAAGGCCGTTTCCTCCGTTCTGCGGTACGCCATGCCTCGTTTCCATCGCCTGTTCCGTCCAAGCCCTCCCAATGAACACGACCATGCATTCCGTTCCGACCCAGCCGGTTGGCTCCCACGCGTTCCGTTGCCTCCCGATGAACATGACGCATTCCGTTGCCTCCCCATGAACACGACGCATTCTGTTGCCTCCCCATGAACACAACGACGACGCTGTTTCTCTGTTCCGACCCAGCCTTGTACACGAGCCCTGGCCGTACGTATGCGCGAGTAGGCGTTCGAGACCCCGCCTGTATGTACACATACGTGGCCGTATTTTCTTTCGTGCACACTGGCCGCTGTACGTACGTGTACATGCTACGTGCGCGCCTCTACTACGACATGTATGCGCCTCTACTACGACACGTGCGCGCCTCTACATCGACCAGTATATATGTACGTACTTGTTCGCGACCAGAATGACAACGATACGTACGCTTTGACCAGGTGGGTCCCGACTGTCAGCCACTTCCTTGCGTGAGAAGATGTAGCTGGTTGGTCCCAGCAGTCACGGGGCGAATCGTTTTTTTTTGCCCGGACGCACTTCCTTGCGTGCGAAGGTGTAGCTGGTGGGTCCCAGCAGTCAGGGGGGAAACGTTTTTTCGCGAAATATGGTGGCCCGTCCAGTGGGTCCCTGCTGTCAGGTGGAGGAATCATTATTTTCTGCGTAATAAGGAGGCACTTCCTTGCTGTGGCCATGGACCCAGCTGTCAGCCTCTCCACGTACAGTCCACGTCCGATGGAAGTCGTTCCTTGACCACATTGACCACACCGCGCCGAGAGCACCAGGGCGGTGGACGATGGCGAGGCCTAGGAAGGGGACGACGGGGAGCCAGGGAAGACGCGGCAGTGGAAGCCCGCGCGGAGAGGAGTACAAGGGTTCACTGGTTCGGCTGCGGTGTGAGGCTGCCGTCGCCGCAGGGCCTGGCCAGCGGTGGGAATAGTAGGGGGCAGTGAGGCCTCCATGGCAGCACAGCCGGCCATGGGAGGCAGGAGCATGCGGCACGACCGGCGCTGCTTTGGGCGGCTGGAGCAAGAAGACCAGAGGTTGAAGAAGCACTACGGGCGTTGGATGGACATCGTACGGTCACTGGAGCTAGAATCGTTTATATTGACTAAGTTGACAAAGCCCTCCGTCCCCGTCAACTTAGTAGGCCCACAAGTCAGCCTCCCACCAACGTGGGTCCCAGCTAGCAGGGGGTATTCATTTTTTGTGCGTAATAAGGAGGCACTTCCGGTGGGTCCGAGCTGACAGCGGGGGGAACGTTTTTTCGCGAAATACGGTGGCCCGTCCGGTGGGTCCCAGCAGTCAGGGGCAAACGTTTTTTCGCGAAATACTGGTGGCCCGTCCGGTGGGTCCCTGCTGTCAGGTGGAGGAATAATTATTTTGCACGTAATAAGGAGGCACTTCCTTGCGGCTGCCGTGGACCCAGCTGTCAGCCTCTCCACGTACAGTATTCTTCCGATGGAATTCGGTCGTTGACCACATTGACCACGCCGCGCCGAGAGCACCACGGCGGTGGATGACGGTGAGGCTTAGGAAGGGGACGACGCGGAGCCGGGGAAGACGCGGCAGTGGATGCCCACGCGGAGAGGAGTACGAGGGTTCACTGGTTCGGCTGCGCTGCCGTCGCCGCAGAATAACAGGGGGTGTGGGTGAGTGGAGTGGAGGGATGGCCTGGCCAGCGGTGGGAGTTGTATGGGGGCGGTGAGGCCTCCGCGGCAGCACAGCCAGCCACGGGAGGCAAGAGCAGGCGGCACGGCCGGCGCTGCTTTGGGCGGCTGGAGCAAGAAGACCAGAGGTTGAAGAAGCACTACGGCCGTTGGATGGACATCGTACGGTCAGTCGAGCTAGAATCGTGCATATTGACTAAGTTGACAAAGCCCTTCGTCCCTGTCAACTTAGTAGGCCCACTATACTGGGTCCCAGTTAGCAGGGGGAGTATTCATTTTTTGTGCGTAATAAGGAGGCACTTCCTTGCGTGCGAAGATATAGCTGGTGGGTCCGAGCTGTCAGCGGCGGTAACGCTTTTTTCGCGAAATACAGAGGCCCTTTCGGTGGGTCCCTGATGTCAGGTGGAGGAATCATTATTTTGCGCGTAATAAGGAGGCATTTCCTTGCGTGTGGCCATGGACCCAGCTGTCGGCCTCTCCACGTACAGTCCACTTCAGATGCATGTCGGTCATTGACCACGTTGACCACGCCACGCCGAGAGCACCAGGGCGGTGGACGACGGTGAGGCCTAGGAAGGGAACGACACGGAGCCAGGGAAGACTCGGCAGTTGTTTCCCACGCGGAGGGGAGTATGACTGTACGAGGGTTTACTGGTTCGTCTGCCGTCGCCGGAGAATAACAGCAGGTGTGGGTGAGTAGAGGGATGGCTAGGCCAGCGATGGGAGTATGGTGGGGTGGTGAGGCCTGCGCGGCAGCACAGCCGACCGCGGGGAGGAGGGAGCAGGCAGTCCCGCCGGCGCTTGTTTGAGCGGCTGGAGCAGGAAGAGCAGAGATTGAAGAAGCACGACGGCCATTGGATGGACATCCAACAGTCACTGCTTGTGCGTCAACCTTTTTTTAGGAAAGCCTCAAATCTGTGGAAAACAGCATACAGGCCATCTGCCATTATTTCAAATAATTTACAGCCTATTTGCTAATTCTTACGGGTTTTTTTGGAGCCCATATTCTTTTTGTTAGCATTACAGCCCATATTGTGGCCACGGTTAAAAAATTATACGAAATTTTGCATATGTCGGTGCGGTCTGAACTGTTTTTAATCCCGAAATTTCGAGTCACATTCAGACTAATTTTAAAAATAAATGTATATCAATATAAAATCCAATAAATTGTCCACGCATAAAAATCAATGCAATTTAAAATCTCGAAATGAAAAAAAAGATATTTGAAACTAATTGTCGGTTTGATTTTTTTTAAATGTACAACCCATTTCTCATTACTGATAGACCATTTTCTCGGCCAGCCGAATGAAGCTCTCCTCGTCTTGAAAGATTTGCAGCCCAACAGGCCTGATAAAGCAACTTACTTGACAAATCACAAAAACACTGGGCTAGCCATTTTCAGAAAGAAAAAAAACTACTGGGCTGGTCTGTGGTAAACATAAAAGAAAAGGCTGTCTAGACAGGCCAGAGTGTCCCGCACAGCCCAGTTGACACCCTTCTTCCGTCTCAAAAAGAAATTAGATAAATGCCACTCCAATTATGGTGATTCATAAAAATGCCACTGCAATTTCCAAACTTTGAAAAATGCCACTGCAATTTTTGCAAACTTTGAAAAACGCCACTGCAGTTTGCAAACTTTGAAAAACGCCACTCCAGACTTCGAAAAATGCCACTAGAAATGGCATTTTTCAAAGTTTGGAAATTGTAGTGGCATTTCTCGGATACACCAGATTTGGAGTGGCATTTATCAAATTAACCCAAAACAAAAATAACTGGGCGAGCTGCTGGGTCCCTGGTGTCAGCCGCTCGTTGTGCAATTCTCTCGTTTATTGACTACGTTGACAATGGCATGGGACCCAGATGTCAAAAATCCACTAGGAGGAGCCATTTTTTTATTGGCTTGAAATAAGGAGGCACTTGCTTGCGTACTGCCATGACCTTGGTGGGTCCCTGCTGTCATCCTCTCCACGTACAATCATATCCTGATTGTGTACGCGTCAACTTGGTAGGCCCACAAGTTAGCCTCTAAACCCGTGGAGGACAAATACAACCCATTTAAAAAATAACAGCCCATTCCATACGTTCAAACGGAAAGTTCAACATTCAGAGCAAAGTAACAGGTCTGATCGACATATAGAGTACTGAACTTCCACGTTGACAACTATCATAGCCAAGTCAACTATCTACTCCCACTAATACTCTAGTAGCGTACAAGTACTAACTTACTCTTAGCTAACTAGACGATGCCGGCCGCCATCTGTGGTACACGCTAAACACCGGCAAAGGCGTCCTGCGCCTCGCCTCGGACTTGCAAGAGGTGCGATAGGGCGCGTTGCTCTCGCGCGTCGGCCCTTTCCATGCCGGCGTGGTCCACCGAAGCTTCGGCTTCCAAGCGGGAAACCCACTTGACGAGCTGGTAGTAAAAATCGGCGTCGCAAACGCGTGCGTGCCCGACAGCCTCCAGGGCTATTTGCCGGGCGCCGGCCTCCACGTAGTCGGCCCAGTTGCGGGCGCTCTGCTCGCGACTCAGAACGTCGGTGCGCTGCTGCTCCATGTCCCGCTGGCCGCACATATCGGCGATACGCTGCTCCTCCGCCAGGCGGTCGCGCTCCAACAACTCCTGCTCCTCCGCCAGGCGGTCGCGCTCCAACAACTCCTCGATCTCCGCATTGCCATCTAAAGACAGATAGAATGCCTCCTCCCTCCGTCTGCCTTCCGGTGAAAAACCGAACACTAGTTCCGGCGGTGACTGCCTCCGGCGTCGCCTACCACGGACGGGCGGGGGCATGGCGGACGTGGCGAGCGACGTCGGGCCGGTGGGGGCTTATGAGGATATGGCGAGTTGGGTCACGGTGCCACCTGAGAAGGCCGGGAAACAGTACTTATAGGCGGAAGGTAGCGCGACGGTCATCGGAATTCAATGCATAATGGCTTAGCACGCCAGCTTGCCTTGGAAAACTAGAGAAACTGAAATTATGACTGTGCCGTCCCATCCCGTCTGGGTCGCACGCCGGCATGGCGGTCAAACGAGTGCACTCGAATCATCTCCCTCCTTATCAATAATGATTCCACGGATTTAAAAAGCCTGCAACAATTAAAGCGCATCTTTTTCGCATCAGTTAGCTGCCTTAATTACGGCCGGCTGCATGCAGGCACTCAGAATCGCTCGCAGCCAGTACGCGGAGCAGCATGCAATGAGTCGCAGCCGAGGGCACGCATGCAGCCACTTAAATCGCTGGAATTAATTAGGCTTAAACTTCTGCATGCCGTTAATTATTGCCATGCCTTGGTCTTGCTGCTTTGGTCACGGGACTAATAAACCCGGACGGAGGGAGTACCTTGGTTGGTGAGAGGTTTGAATTAAGCCCTGCAAACCGGAAAGGAGGTACTAGTACGTGCGTGATCCACTATTTATTCGTGTAGGATCGAGTAGGTCGTTTCTTGAATTGAGCCCTGCAAACCGGAAAGGAGGTAGTACGTGCGTGATCCGCTATTTATCCGTGTATGATCGAGTAGTAGGCATTTTTATTCAAAAAACTGCCACTTTGGATCTTGCGTCGCAAATAAAACTGCCAGGAGCGCATTAGTAGGCTAGCTAGTGATTGATCAGTAACTTGTAAACACTGAGCGAACAGAAATAAGTAACTGTTAATGCATATCAATGATTCACAGATCATATACAAATATGTAGCTCCAAAAGCAAAGATCATCCACTTCGGATCTTGCGTCGCAACTAAAACTAACTAGTACGATTCCCATACATAAGATCAACATGTTAATGCATCTCAATGATTCACAGATCATATACAAATATGTAGCTCCAAAAGCAAAGATCTAGAAAAAACATTTGTTCTTCCTACTAACATGGATGCTTCTCTTGGCCAACATTCAGTACAGACTGAAAGACAAATTTGTTTGTGAAGTCTACAATTCCTCTTGCAAACGAGTGGTTTCACCAACAGATGGAACCATGAGAATGAACCACACATGATGGAGGAACATCCACTGCAATATGATTTGGTCTTCTCTCGATCACACCGTGAGACTATTTTTGGAATACAAACTTTAACTTAGGCAAAATGATGCCCATTGTATAATCATACCAAAGCAATGAAGCACCTAGTGTTGGCCAATAAATAGTACAGTACTACTTTTCTGCAGTCCATGAAGTGACTATCCAATCTTTCTGTGTCTATTTTCAAATGGCAGTGCATGCAGTGACTATACTATTCTCTCGTGCAGTTCAACCAAAATTGCAGACACTTTGTTTGTTTGCCAAATAGCAACGGGCAGACATCTCCGTCTGCACAAATATCAAGCAGCTAGTAAACATATACCACACCATGTATTTTCAGTTTAAACATGTCTCCTCCGCTTAGCATCTGTCATGTTCTGCACTGGACAATCTGATATAGTTATGTTTTGCCCTGGACAATTTCATACTGAATTGATTTGCTGGTTCAGAGCAGAAATATAGCGCCTATTCTTCATAAGAGCAAGGATATCCATGTTCGCAGTGATGGAAGAGGTGAAATCAATACAACCGAAATTGAGCATCCAATCATTGAATCTTGTCCTGCACCTCCAATGTAGGTCCACCCTGCCAATAAATTCACATGCAAACCACTAGTATTACTATCTAATGACAGTACAAAAAGAGTAGCAAGATAGTAGCAAACCATGTACCTTCGTAATGAACAGCTCATAGTGCCACCAATTGGATATAAAGGTTTGGAAAAAAACATGCTCCTAATGTTGAACCAGTTGGACTTTTTGTGCAGTTCCACCAAAATCGAGCATCCCTATTTGCATAGATATTGAAAGTGTGATTACTATAAAAGTGGCACTAGTTGAAACATAGACTCACAAATATAAGCATTCCAATTTCTTAATGGGAAAAAGGTAGCAAGACTGTTTCTAACCAGCTGTTTGAAGGAATAAATAAAGCAACAGTGGCTGATGTCAGGAAGGCATACATAGTTTTTTCTGAAAAACTGAGCCATTCCTGACCTTTCCTCTTCTTTTAAGCAAATTTTGTGCAGTTCTACTAAAATAAAATGCCATCAGCGCCTTGACAATTCAGTGACACTGTACAAAAGGAAATGACTTAACATTACATCATGATGTCAGGTATGTAGTCGATAGGCATTAGAGACAAACATACAGACCTCCTCCGATAACATAATGAACATTAATTTTAACAAAGGTGTGACTAGCTTTACCGGGATAATTTGAGTGAACTCTACACCCTCTGTACCTTAATATAAGACGTTTTCGCGGTTCAATTTAAAGTACCCAAACGTCTAGTATTTAGAAAAACAGGTAGTAGTTTTCTTGAGCACATATCTGGGAAAGCTTGCCACACTTTATTTATGTCCATACGCTAATGCAACACCATTCGAATACTACAAATATACACTAATCCAGTGGCTAGTGCAACAGTAGAGTAGTTAGTTTATTACAGGGTACAGTACAATGGTTTTACTGAACAAATTTCAATAAACTCTAGCACTGGAAGGTTTCTATAAGAATTAACAATACAAAATGTAAAGGTAACAAGTTTCAGCATTGGTATACTAGTTGTGCATGAGCATTAAACCAAATACAAAAGTCTGAAGGTAACTAGCATTATTAACTAATGACAGTATAAAAAATTGCAAACCATGTACCTACAAGGTAAATATCATTTCGAACTCGGGGGGGCCTTAAAAATTGCTATCCCAATCTTGATAATCGATCAAACATAAAAACTTGATCGAATGAATCAAGAGAACAGCCGGAGGAGGAGGTGCCCACTCTTGACCTTTCCTCTTGTCTTCATAATTTTTTGTGCAGTTTAACCAAAATAAAATGACATCAGCGCCTTGGCATTTTGGTGACACTGTACAAAAAAATTAACTTATCTCATGGAAGTGAGGTATGTAATCTATAAGCATTAACAGTGCAAAAAATCTGAAGGTAGTAACAAGTTTCATCGTTGGTATACTGGCTGTACAACAACATTAGAATGCCTTAGCTGAAAAATCTTTAATACATCCACAATCAACAGCTAACCCTGAAATAATCCAGTGACATTAAATGGCATTGCTTAAATTTATCAATGGCATTAGACTGAGAGTGGCATTAGTTAAATGTGGCATCACTTTAGCAGTACCATTGCTTGACTTGACTGCTGGCGTTATAGTAACAACAACAAAAGTGGCAATAAGAGCATGGGAGGCCCATTCGGATAGTGGGCGCACCAGTACGATGTACCTCCACGGACGCAGAGTGGTGAGGGAGGTATGGTTGCCCAGAGCAACAAATATCCAGGCAGCATATGTGGATTACGTCCCATTTTTGTTCTCTTTAGCCACCTTTTTCCTTTGTGAGGACCACAAACCGATCGACCTGGTCATTCTCTATTGCGTTGTCATGCCTTTCTACCCTTCTTCAACCAAGAGACACGAGACTCGTTCCTTAGCTACTGATTTTCCCCTTTTCAACCTAGATGCGGGTTCGATGCCTACTCTCTTGGACAGTACAGTCTCCCTTCCTTTCCTTATTCAACCCAGACATGGATTAGTCTGCATGAAGTAGGGTTTCCTTTAATAGTGCAAATTATGGTTTTCGTCTGCGTGGCCAGCAGAGCAGAGGATAGCAAATTGGGAAGATGGTGGAGTGGAAAAAGATCCACATGTAACGACATGGCAGATGGGGCAATAGAACAAGGGTATGGTTCAAAAAGAGGTAGCGTACCTGAGGGTCGGTGGGAAGTGGCTTCGCTCGTGGTCGTCGTCCTCCGCACACACTACGGCAGCGAGCTTGGGGACGGAGGCCATCCCGCGCGGGCGCTAGGTCTGAGAGGACGGCCTTGTCGTCAGCGCGTGACCTCGCTCGCCGACGACGAGTGCGTCAACGCTGCACGTCGTTTTCTTCCCCGGCGGATCTGTGACCACTGGTGAGGAGGGAGAGAGAGGCCATCTTATTTAGATATGGAGAGAGGGTGGTAGTGTGAGAAGCAAGTGGGCAGCCCTTAGCAAGAAAGCGTTGAAGCTCCAGCCTATATATCTTTTTTATACTACTAGTACTAGAGGTGGAGTAGTGGTAGAGTAGTTTATATTTTCTCTGCGTACAGTCCCAGTTGGTCGTGCTTCAAAACTGAACGGCACGCCATTAAAAAATAAAGGTCGATAACTAATGCGACACCTCGGGCCAACACGGCCAGATCGCATTTTGCACGAGAAATTACACACCATGTTTCGTTGACATGTGGTCCCGTTCCAACATATAAGTGAGACGACGGCGAGTCCTTTTCTACTAGTACTATTTCCGAACGGACGTGTAGGCCGGGGCGCCTCTTAGTGAACCATGGCAAACTGGCAACCGTCCACCGACTCTTTGCCTTTCCCTCTCGATTTGGAACTGCTGTCGCACGCTCTTCCTCTCCCTCCTCCATTTTCCTTCAGCCCTTCACCCTTCCTTCTGCCATTGTTCGATCGTCTTCTCCAGGGAGGGAACAGGCCAGAAACAGCCCCGTTATTCTTGCCCCGATCTGAAAGATGACGTGGTGGAGGAACTCATTGATCGGTGCGACATCATCACCTCGGCTAGCATGGCAGGTTCGTTCAAGCCCATTCTTGACTCAACTAATAACATCATTACAAGGAACTCAAGAGTCAAGGAGCGGTTTGATCTCCCCTATCTTCTTCGCCGTGACCCTGATGACTGGCGCGGGGACAACGGAGGCCCTCGCCCTGTGCAAGTTGATGCCGCTTGATAATGATACGTATGATGTTAAGATGCCATCGCTTGAGGGTAAGGCTTGGGCAAGTGCAAATGGAGATTGGGTTGTTTACATTGGGTCCAACTGCGAGTGGGAACTTGTGAATGTGTACACCCGTGACCGGGTTCCACTTCCAAAAATCTCAGCATACTGCCCAGAGGTTGAGCACACCGGTATTGTACGCACGTTCAAATACGATCATGGTGACTGTCTTCTACGGAAGATAGCAATTTGCCGAGTTCCCAACCGCTCTTGGAATTACAACAACTATGAAGTTGTTGCTATCTTCGACAAGCTTGTTGCCGTCCTTCGTGGTTTGACTGGATGGATATTGCTCAAAAATCAGTTTCTGTACACGGATGAGTACTGTGATGCAATTCAATACGAGGGCCTTGTGTTTGCTTCCACCACTCGTGGCACTATTTTTGCATGGAATCCTTATGATTTCAGTATGTTTGGCTTCCACCATAATTATAATTGTTTCATCCACATGCATGCGGGTTAGCATGTTTCCCTTTACTAATTAACCTTCTTCTTCTGTTTCCAAGGTCCTGTGAACATTCCACCACCTATACTTGAAATTTTTTATAACCAAGGGGGAGATGACGATGGTGATGATCACGAGCATGAGGACGAGCAGCGCCCATATACTCTGTGGTGCCTGGCAACTAATTCTGATGGATCACCTCTTCTTGTGTGTATACAGCCCACTGATGATGTTACTACTAAGGAAGCAGGTGTAGTCTCCCATGGTCGCACTCTCCGGACCTATTCCAACACCTGTTGCATGGTATTCGCGATGGATACTAGTGTGCTAGCGCCAACTCCTTCTCCCTGGTACAGAATTGATAGCCTTAGAGAAAACTCGCTCTTCCTTGGACAAAACTATCCAATGATGGTGAAAGGCGATCCAAATGCTGTTGACACAACGTTACTACCATTTATGAGAAGCAACTGTGTCTATACCTCGGACATTTGGGTGGTTCCCTACCCTGGTACTGATATAGTAGGCTGCTTCAGCCTGGATGATCAGTCCTGCATTGGTCTCCAGATCGACAATGGATGGCCCGTCCTAGAGAATCACTTGTGGTTCAAAGCAAGCGTTTCCAATGCCGAGGAATGGTTGAGTTGAAGTTCATTTCATTGCTTGTTATTTGTTGTGTGGTGAAAACTTTAGTATTTATAATGTATCCTCATTGTCGATGAGGGTTGATGACCTGTTGTATGTAATAAAATGATATGCCTGTGATAAACTTACTAAATTTATGAATGGCTTTCGAGTCGCTTCTCTGAGTGAGTGGTGCGACGAGGCAAAAAAATATTTTCCGAATACATAATTGTACGTGCATTGCAACAGGTTATTGGATGAGGCCAATCAACAATAGTAGAACACTATTTGTACTAGCTTCACATGCTTCGCGCGTCGGGCGGGTGTTTTTACTGTAGCCATATGTTAATGTGTTCGCTGTACGTAACCAACACCTCGAATCCTCGATACTAGTACTATATAGTAAGTAGTAGGAGTAGTAGGGTGGCATGGGCCAGAACAAGCATTCACGTCCAGGAGTACGGCACACGCCACCACCACGACATCCATCTGACACCATATTATTTCTTGGAGTCCGTGCTAGAGCAATCTCTTCAACCTCGTCGTTTCTCTAACTTCAGCCATCGTGCGGCGGGCGAGGTGGGGGTTTGCCGATAGTCGGTTTCCTCAACTGCGGTCCCACTTGTAAGGCCAACTCCAACGCACGACCCCAAACGGACCTCCGTTTTGCACGAACTCCAATGATAATTTTGACTAGAAAAGCAAGACCAAAGAAAACAAGAACCACAAGAATACATTTTACTACTCCTGTAAGTTGGATTAGTGCCTTCTCGATGCATTCATTATTGATCTGCGGAGGCTCGATCTTGCGTGCTTCTTTCTTCTTTGAGTGTAAAGAAGTAGACGTTGCTTCCTCGCATCTAGTCTCATGTCTAGCCTCTATTCTAGTAGGAGTATCAACAAGTGCACTAGTCTCATCTCTAGCCTCTATGCTAGCTAAAAGTGCTAGAACATCTACTAAATTGCGCTCTATCAATATATGGATGTACTCTTCTTCCCAATACCAAGACTTGCATCCATTCTACTCCCTCCGTTGCACAATACATGCCTTCTATTTGTCAAAATATATATGTATCTTGGAACGGAGGGAGTACAGAATAAAATTTTTTAGTTAGCACAACTAGTCTAATCCGAGAGCACAACCGAAGATTTGGTCGGGTTCTCCCTCCTTTTGCCGACACGTGGGACGTCCAGCATCCAGGTCGTGTCATGCAAGAAAATAGAGTGGTAGTTGAAGCCACGTGATGTGCATCTTGGGTTAAACTGTAAATAGAATCTTACTACTCTTGAGTAACTCCAAAAGCGGCCACCGAAGATCTTTATTGGATTTGTTTTTCATCACCAGCACGTCGAGGTGAAAGATGTGCAGGTTCAGTGGGTCCTCTTGCGTTTTCACTGACATGTGGGACCGCATGTGAGCAAACAGACGATGGGCTCCGCGCGTCCGCTGGCTGGCTGAGAAGAGAGATAGAGGAGGGCTGAGCACAGACTGCAGGAAATTTGTTCTACGTACCTCGATATAGGCTCGATATAGTGGGGTGGCATGGGCCATAACTAGCATTCACGTCTAGCTGTACGGCACACGCCACCCACACGAGTCCCATCCGACACCAATTTTCTTGGAGTCCGTGCTACAACCATCTCTTCTCCCTCCTGTTTTCTCAGCCATCACGCGGTGGGCGGGGTGGGGGTTTGCCGATACACGGTTTGCTCAACTGCGGTCCCACTTGTAAGTGAAAATGCAACACCGCACGCATTCCCTCTTGAGCGGCGTGCCGGACCAACAGTGTGGGGGTGCGACGCGAACACGACAGGCTTTTCCTTTTGAACTCGTAACTTGTAAAATTTGGTTCTGCTCCATGGCACGACTGATAGATAGAAAATAACGATTTTTCCTAGAGTAATGAGAAGTTTGGTTCTGGCGCCGTTCATGCATGGAGTACGTACGAAAATTATGAAGTTGATGCGGAAGGTAAGATAATTACTAGTAGTATCATATACTACTACATGGATTTGACAGAAAGATAAAAATACATACGGATCCATCAACGACATCCTCACGCCCTAGTGCGCTTTGTCACCAACCGACGTGTGAGGAGCAGCGGCGTTGGCGGCGAGCTCAACGTGCTTCTGAACAATGCCGCCCAAGGTTACCCTGCGGTCCAAGAGGGCCAGCGTCCTATCGTCCTCCTCTTGCATGTAGTAGTCCTTGTGGACGATTTGCGCATAGACGTGGGTGATTATGTCGATGGTGTCTTGCTGCGCCAGGCGCTGCGCGGCGAGCACGACCTCGAGGTGGACATGTTCCGGCGCGACGGCAGGCAGTCGCAGGGCCACCAGTGCGTCGAAGAGGTTGTCACCATAGTGGCCGTTGAGGGTGGCGGGCATCGCAGAGCCTGGGCGCGTCGGCTGGAGGTGTATGTCAAAGTCGTCCGTGAGCTTCTTGACAACGGTGAGCTTGTCGAGGAAACCGACGAGGACCTCGTCGAACAAGGAGACGAAGTTGTCGTCCAAGCGGCCCCTCGCCCTGGCGGCCTCAAGCAATACTACCTGGAGACGTTCCTCGGTGCCGGGCCGCAGGCCGGCGTCGTGGACCATCTGGCACAGCCGGCTGATCCTTGCGCTCATCGCCTCCATGGGTCTAGCTTAGCTTCTAGTCAACTGATCTTGCGATTCGAGTGATCACTCTTGCCCTTGGTTAGCGTGCGTAGGTGCGTAGGATTTCGTACTACTCCTCGGCCCTCTACTGCACCTGCCTTTGGCTGTATGATAGGTGGGCTAGCCACCCCTTGGGCCCACGTGTCATTCACCCAAAGGCAGTTGTCGTAAGTCAATGAAGCTGTGTCCCCCTCCGTGCCGGTGCACTAGAGTCATCTCACCGGACCTCTAGTTGGGGCCAAACGAGGGAAGTTTAATGTTTACTGGTTTATTGGTCCCCTTTGCATTTTGCGCCAAGTTTTTACCTTTGATTTAACTAATAAAATGTTAATGCATGTAAACAACAATGTTGTGTAAGTCACCTTACGAAAACCAAATAATCCCAAAACACTTAGGCACGGTGCATTAACTCCCTCCTTGTTTCTTATTTCGTGACATATCAACCAATGAGAGATGTGGGCCGTGCATGCTTTCAATGACTTGAGACTACCAAACATGACATGCAGTGTTTAGTTCATTGCATGTAATCCTATTAGTACTCTAGTTAGCAAAAAGACATTAAGTTCTCTCGCCGATAGGAATAAAACACCATGTATTTATTTACAGAGGGAGTAGTACATTTTTTGTGACATGCATTACTAGATATTGCCAGTCAAATACTAAAATCCAGATGGACGTGGTAGTACTCCTAAATCCAGATGGTGGTGCTACTAGTACTAGTAGTAGTACTACCAATGTAGTAGTAGGAGTACTAGCACTGTACTACCCGTTGGTCAAATTATTACGTGCTGCTCCTCACAGTGAAGTGACAAGACCCTGCGCCGGAGATGACACCTGAGTATAGGCGCCGTGTTCAGCATACCATAGTCAGCCTCACCATCTGCAGTCACTATCATCATGGCTGTAGAGCTAGCCTGCTTACAACTAGCCCTGTTCGACATAATTTCCCGTGCGTAGATGCCCGTGCATTACACGGAACACCACGATTGGGGGTGGACGGCACCGGCAGCGGCCATCACGCCAGATTTTTCCACGGCCTTCTAGATGTGGTGGGGAGGAGATAAGGCTTATTGTGAGAGACAAGGACTTGTTTGTAAATAGGGAACAAGTGCGGGCATCTTTTTGCAAAAATGGAGAAGCTTGGGTTGTATGCGTCAGATCTAGATCCGACGGCTATTGGTGAAAGATGTGAGGCACAACAGATGTGAGGCACAACATCATCACCAACTCAGGACCTGATTGATTCGCAGGATTTTGAAAACACAGGAAGGACACGGCAATATTACAAGTTTCAAACTGATATTACAAATGTTACGAGTAATGCTGCACCTACGAAGAGGGAATTACTAGGAAGTTTACGTAAGAACTTTCGTTACTTTAGGTGGATGCAGCATTATCGTACAAACTAAAATCCACCGCCCTGACAAGTCACTAATGGGCAAATAAGTTTTCGAGTCTCTCGCCACTTGATGTTTCAAAAACAAATTCAGCGTCTGCGGAGACTTTGTCATTTAGGCTTAGATGCTTGTGGTGATCAGCACGCCATTCATTGATGTTTCAAGAACCTGGCCAATTTAATCTCAGATGTGCTGCCTCGGTAGTCGATCAAATCAATTTCTGTAAGATGGATATCAAGGCATTCGATGAGATTGTTATAGTGCAGCACATTTTTCACTTTCGAGTCTTTTTTTATCTGCAAAAGAAGAGAACATATTAGACCAGCTGGCTGTATAAGATTGCCGTGTCATCAAGAGGTACCAATATCATTCGCTCATACGATAGGGTTGGCTTGCTAGTGATATTTTTTCACACTCTCTCTTTCTGTTTCCTCTCATTTAACTAGGAGCACGTGAAGAGCTTGGGCATTTGTTGCGTTCCACTATGTGGCCGATGCCATATTTCGCAAAAGTATGCCACATAATACGCATCGATGTCAAATGAAAAGATTTTGGCACCGCTCTCGCGATGTGAGAGAGTTGGCACCGCTGTGCACACAAACCCACATGTATAAACAAATCAATCAAACCAACTACACCAGCCTCTCACTCTCCCAAACAAGTGTTTTTTATTGCCTCAGTCCTCTCTCTCTCCCACGCAATGTTTTTTCATTGCGTGAGTTAATTTGGCACCGGAGCAAAGTAGGTGATCCAGATTGGGGCACCAGGTGAGCAATGGAGGGGCATCGATGCCAAATGCATCACAAGTGAATTTGGCACATGTTTTGGCATACATAGCCCACTTTTGTACTCCCTCCGTCCCAAAATTCTTGTCTTAAATTTGTCTAAATACGGATGTATCTAGTTACATTTTAGTGTTAGATACATCCGTATCTAAACAAATGTAAGACAAGAATTTTGGGCCGGAGGGAATACTACCTCGTATTTAGTATAAAATTTTGACCATAGATTTACCTAAGAAAATGCCAATGCATGTCACTAAAAATTACACCATTTGAAATTATGTTCAAATACGAATCCAACGATATAGTTCTTAGTGACATGCATTAACATTTTGTCAGTTAAATCTATGGTCAAATTTTGATACTACAAAATTGGAAGAGTAAACCAGGACGGAGGTAGTACTTGCTCTTAGGGTAACCATAGAGTTACTGGAGTACTCTAAGTTACTGTCCCCTATGACTAGCCTAGGCTACTATAGTAGTACATCATAAAAATGATGCAGGTGATCACGCGAGAAAAAATACTAAAAACATTTCTTTCGGTGCAGTGCGTAGATGCAGTTTTGAACACTACACTTGTCATCGTAATTTGGGAAAATTACGAAAAAAATTGAGCTACATTGTGATTACCATTTACTTATAGGAAAGAAGTTTCAACTCGATGAGTAGCTTCTCCGTGCACGGAAAGCATGTAAGGAATCCAACAACTTGATCCAGATTGGGGCCGATAGATTTTAGTGCTAAGATCTTCACTGTGCGCATGGACTGGGTCAAGCTTGTGGGAATCATTTTCTGGAAGATGGTCGTAAATACATCAAGAAGAAATTTAAAAATGTGAATTTCAAGAAGACGGAGAAGAAGATGAGTGCTGTACCTGAACGATTACGGATTCAATAAAGAGTTCAGAGAATTTGGCAGACGAGTACACCAACGCTGTCAATTTCGGCGCGTCAATGACCCTGATTTTTGTTGGACCTTCTAGATCCGATACAAGCAATCTCTCAAGGAAAGGCGCATTCTCGATGACCATAACGTGGAACAGCTGGAGTGATCTCTTCCTAATTGATGTCTTGTTGCGGGGCCAGCAAGACACATAAATCCATCGGAGATTCATCGAGGCGATGTGGAGGCTAATGAACCCGTGGATCTGCTCAAGACGAACGTACTCGAGCGCAGTACAGCTGCGGAGCAGGAGCTCCATAGCCTTCTTCGAGATGACAACGTCGAAGAGGTCGAGCTGCTTGAGTTGAGGGAGAAGAAGGGCGGTGCGGCATTAATCTGGGGAAGATAGCAGGAGCTGAAGCTGGCGCGGCGCAGCGTTGGCGTGAGGCGGAGCGCGAACGGCGGCAGAGAGCGACATCGTCCAGCTTCAAAGCTAAGCTCCTCGAGCTGATCTAGGGTGGGGGATAAGAACCACTCGTCGACTTGGGTTGGACCTTGCAGTTGGTACTGAACATGCGGATGTCAAGGCGTCTGGCTGGCCCAGGGTGCGATGAAAGGATCTTGGAGACTGCGGCCATGCGTTTGCAATCCCCGTCGCAGAGGCAGTTGTCGATGGTGAGGTTGAGGGGGACGCAGCACCATAGGGGGCGCCACCGCCGGGAGAGCAGGGCGGTCCGCATGGCAAATTTGGTGGGGAGGAGGCCGATGATGACGATCAGCATGTCGTCGGGGAGGCTGCTGATGAAGTCAAGACTCGCCGGATGCAGTTTTGGCTCGATCCACCTCCGCTTGTTGGCTGCCTCGCCATCCATCTCAACCGGCGGCGACGCCGGTGTACACGTGTGCTGGTGTGTGTTGTGTGCTGGGTGTGCGCGATTGCGTCCTTCTATGCATGCCGCCGCGCAGTGGTGAATTGTGAGCGAGTGCGTCCTTCACGCACAAGAAGTGTGTCCTCAATGCGCCCTCAATTTACTAGCGTGCGGGTGCTACCCCGAGTGGTTTCAACTTTGTTTACTTCACCGCGTGTCAGATGGGCCTCTAGTTTACTTATTTTCACCCACTGCCACATGGGCCAGCACACGAAGATACAGAACACGAGCTGACAAGCCAGCATGTGGATTGGTTGACCGGTCAACTAAACAATATACGGAGCTATACGCTGACATAGTGAGCGTATAATCCATCGGTATAGAGAGTTCGAGTGAGAGGGGAGGCCCGTGAGAGATAGTAGAGAGAGAGAGAAAGAGCTACTCCCTCCGTTCGATAATGTAGTTCCAGATGATAGTTTATACGCAAACATTTTTTTTAAAGTCAAACTTTTGAAACTTTGACCAAGTTTATAAAGAAATTACTTATATCTACAATACCAAAGATAAATGATAGTATGAAGTAAGTACATGTTGTGATGAATCTAATGATCGTTCCAGATGTAAATGTTTTTCTCCACATATACCTGGTCAAACTTTTTTGAGGTTTGACTTTTCAAAACATCCATATGCTTATGGGTGTGACAGAGTCCCTAACTAGAGAGAGAGAGAGAGATAGAAAGAGTGAGTGAAAAAAGTGTGTGTGCGTGTGTGAAAGAGACATGGACAACACACGATAAAAGTAGAGAAAAAGCGTGCGTGTCTTATGCAAACATATCACACATGCATCTTCGACAACGGAGGCAAGGTGAGGAGATAGTGTGTCGTTGTTTGGAACCGAGAGAGCAAGACCCCTAGCATGTGGCCAAGAGGGGTCTGACAAACAAGGGAGAGAGGTCGAGAGAGACGTACGGAGAAAATGCAGACATGGGGAGGAGAGAGTGTATGTTTGTCATAGAGAGATCCCCTGGAGATCGTGATGGGACTACATGGGTGGGAGATCGAGTGACAAGGTGTGTGCGCGATAGAAGATGCCCCGAGAGATATCGAGATAGACGTATGGATGGAAGGAGACAATACGTGTGTTCCTGATGGCTAGTAAGAGATAATCATACTTAGGAGGGGGGGAGTGCTTGCGCCTATGATGGAGTGAGGGATTATGGTACTTACGGGGGTGCGTGTCACATGGAGAGAGAACAAGGGCGGAGAGTGTTGGATGGGTCTATATGTATAGCGCGAGCGAGACATGTGTATGTGTGAACCAGGGAGATATAAGGTCAGTTTGGCTTGCGTCTTGAGCATGTTTTGCCTGGCCTGGGGTTGTGTCTGGATTTCATGCACGCTTGTTTGGTTGCTACCCTATGAAAAAGAAAGCCCGCCTGGCCTGGGTTCCCTTGCACTTTAGTTAGCCTGGCTGGACTCCAGACACTGCAAGTAGCCTGGCCCAGGCGACCGATTTCGAACGCCTGGCCGTGCCTGGTAGTGCGGCCACGAGGCTAACAGCAACATGGATGGATATTAGCATTAAATAATTGCTGCATGGATTGATTGATGGGACATTGATGCTTTGCCTGGCCCAGGCATGAACCAAACGCTTCAGCACCACACAAGCCTGGCCAGGAAGAAATATTTTACATCTCACGTCCACACCAGGAAGTACTGGCCATCAAGGCATGAGGGTCAGGTCACGAACCAAACTAACCAATAAAGTTTGAGAGAGATTGAGGAGCCCCGATAAGGCTGAGTGGTGCGTCAGATAGCTGAGAGGGGGAAACAGATATTCCATCCGCTCGATAATGCAGTGCATGTAAATTTTTTAGATGTCAAACTTTTGAAACTTTGATCAGGTTTACGCAAATGTTATTTATATCTACAATACCAAAGATACATCATACAAAACTACATCTCATGGTGAATCTAATGGTATATGTTTGTCGTACTAGATGTAATTGTTTTTCTCCACGTACATGGTCAAACTTTGTGATGTTTGACTTTTCAATAAATCTATATGCTATGGACCAAGGAGAGTGCCTAAGTCGAGACAGATCAAGTGCGTGTGAAGGAGAATGAGTAAGTGTGAAAAAAGAGTATGTGTGTGAAAGAGAAAGTGACAACAAACGATAAATTAGAGAGAGTGTGTGTTTTTTCGTTTCTTATGCGAACATATCACAGATGCATCTCCGAGATGGAAAAGCGAGGCGAGGAGATACACGAAGATAGCTAGTGTGTGATTGTTTGCAACGGAGAGAGACACCCCTGTAGCACATGTCCAATAGAGGTCTGGCCAACATGGAACAAAGGTCGAGAGGACACATGGATGGCATGGACGCATGGGGAGGGAGAGAGGGTGTGTTTGTGATAGAGAGATCCCCTCGAGATCGTGAGGGGACTATATGGGTGGGAGATCGAGGGAGTGCGTGCGCGATAGAAAGATGCCCCGAGAGAAATCGAGATAGACCATGCACATGTTTGTGATGGAGACTAAGATTAGCTAGTCATATACATATAGGGGGGGACTGCGTGTGCCTACAATTGAGTGAGAGACCATCATACTTGGCTAGCTAGGCATGAGATTGTGTGTGTGTGCGTGTGAGATGGAGAGAGAACGAGGGAGAGAGATAGATTTTTAGATGGGCCTATCGAGTGCGAGTGAGATATGCATGTGTATGTGTGACCCATGTGGATGGAGAGTTTGAGAGAGGGGGGAAGAGCTCCAAGATGACAGAGTGGTGCGTGAGAGAGTTATGGGCAAAGAGCCAAGGAATTTGTGTGCGTACGATGAGTGCACCCAAGATATCTAGCTTGGACTAGCTAGAGTATCATACATAGTGTGCGAGAGAGACCTATAGATGGTGTATATATGCATG